>NC_069681.1:58980361-59282974 GCF_023699985.2 Odocoileus virginianus | reverse complement strand
GTTGTATCTAGGAGATATAAATACAGAGTTTTTCTTCTAGAGTTTTTGATGTGCACCATCTATTATAGTGGACAGATGGAAAAAGGACCGAGCAGCCCCTTCAGCAGTCAGCATATACACTGGGGGATCTGATTAGTAACCAGATGACTAAATGTGTAGAGACAGAAGATCTCTTTGCAAAACAAGGTAACAGAGAGGTGTGAATGGTAAAACAATCTAGATGAAGAGATGTCCATTGTAGGGTGGTATTATGGTCAAAAGAGAAGAGGATGTCTTTCATTCATTTATTCAAAAGATGAGCCTTGAAGGGTGACTGATGATTAGGTAGGTAAAGAGGGAAAGAGGAGAATTCTATACAGAGGGTTGGGTGGCACAGGACCCTGGATCTCTGTCATGACCCTTGGTGATTCAGATTTTCCATTTTCGTTCCCTTTGCTGAAGAGAATAATAGAAAACCCCCTAGAGGGTGAGACAGCAAAGCTGAGTACAGAGACCATGATGGGAGGGAAGCACTACAAAAAGTTGGTGCATGGAGCTTGAGGGCACATTTGGGGCTCAGGCAGGGTTTAGCTGGCGGAGGGTCTTGCGCACCATTTCAAGGGGGTGTAGACGCCTCCTAAAGGTGAAGGTACATCTTTGAAGGGCTTAGGAGGAAAGTAACATGAGCAAATTCATGCTTTAGAAAGATCTCTGATGGAGGGAAGAATGAATTGGATGGAGGCCAGCCTTGAGGTGGGGAGACCAACTAAGAATATTTTAAAGTGGTTCAGCAGAGAAGAGTTAAGTGGGCAGGACTAAAGATTGAATAAGCAACAGTGAGTGATAGATTAAAATTAGAGGGTTAAGAAGAGAGAGGGGTCAAGGATGGACATGATGTCTGCTGGAAGAACCAGGAAGAAGTAAGCTCATCGAGTACTTGTAGGCTTTACACTTGGATCCACTCTCTTCATCTATGGCTGTCGCATTCTAAAAGGGATGATGATTGCCATAATTATAGAGAAGAGACTTACATTATTCCTTCTGAACAGAAACAAATGTAGAAGCAGGGATATGAAGTCAGCAGATTTGGGTGATCTGGCCAAGTTAATTGCCTTTGAGTCTCAGTTTTCCCTTTGGTAAAATGGGAATAATACTACCTATAACTCTGTGAGCATAAATGGAAAAAAATGATTAATGTATTAATGTATATGAAAGTTTTTAGCCAGAGCTGACCCTTAGCTCTCCAGTCATTCATTTAAGAACATGGTGAACATGGTGTTTTAAAATATGTTGTTAATGTTAACATATCACAAACTGACTTTTATTGAAAACCTACAATCTACAAGGCATCAAGGAGGGTAAAGAAATGTAACATATTGTTTCTGTTCTCAAGAATTCTGTAGCTTGTTTAGGAAAACAAAATTTATATATGTGAAAAACATAAAACCAGTAAAGTATTTAAATCTTTTTGAAGATCCAGGCACCAAGAGGGAACATGAGGCAAGGTATTGATAATAACAGTCGTCAGTTGTTTAATTAGATGTAGTTAAAGGAAGAAGACGTCCTTTTAATCTGAGGTTCTTAAAGAAGGCTCTGAGGAAGAGGTTGGATCTGAGTTGCATTTTAAAGTAAGATTGGGGGAGTGAAGGCAGGGATAAATCAGGAAATTGGAATGAACAGATACACACTATTATATAAATAAAGTAGGTTACCACCAAGAATCTACTATATAGCAAAGGGAACTATAGTCAATATTTTGTAGTAACCTATAAGGGAAGAGAATCTGAAAAAGAACATGTGTGTGTGTGTGTGTGTGTGTGTGTGTGTGTGTGTTATATCTGAATCACTTTACTGTATACCTAAAACTAACACAACATTGTAAATCAACTATGCTTCCATAAAAAACTAAAATCCAATAAAATAGATTGGATTTTGTAGTGTGGCTAGGGGGTTGGTAATTGTCTGCCCTGCCCACTGCCTGTTTTAGCATGGACCTATGACTAAGAAGTGTGTTTAAATGGCTGAAAAAAATTGAAAACGAAGAGCATGTTGTGACACATTAAATTATATGAAATTTAAATTTTAATATTCATAAATGTTTTATTAGAGCACAGTCACACTTGCTCTTTTAAACCCCGTCTGCACTGCTTTTGAGATACAGTCAAGTTGAATACTGTGTCTGAAACCCTATGGTTCACAAAGTCTAGAATATTTACTATCTGGCCCTTTACAGAACGTGTGCTGAGCCTTGGTGGGGAGGATGGAGGGAGATACTCTGAGTTTGTGTGATGCCAAGAGTACAAATGATTGTGTTGGAAAGAAACAGAAATTGAGTCATGCGAGGAGTGGGAACGCGCAGGAGCCTCACGGAAGCCAAGGGAGGGCAAGAGGGGCTGTCTTGAGAAGTAGGGGGTGTCAACACTGCCAAGTGGTACCAAGAGCAGACAGAAAGGCAGCTGAACAGAGGACATGGGCTTTGCAGTTTCACATCCCTTGTTGGTTTGAATCCTATGGAAGGCGAGGAGTAGAGGGAGAGCTGGAGGAGAGGGAGCAGAGGCAGAGCCTAAGGAATTGGGTGGCTGCAGTCAGATTTAGCAGAGAAATACCCGTGCAGTTTACCAGAGAATAGAGACCTTCACATATTTGTGGGCGGGGATGGGGGGTGGGAGGGCTGGGGGAGGCAATCCCAGAAGGACCTTTTGAAGAGGCTCCCTAGAGAAGGACTATTTGAAACACTAAGGTTGGGGGAACATCAAGCCAACATTTTTTTAGACAGATTTCTTTTTTATGTTCTTAAATTCATTTTGTTGACAGTAAAACAAAAACAAAACAATTCACTCATTTCTTCTGCCCCTCCAACCCTACTTCTGACAGTCTCCAGTCGGGCTTGTGTTATCTATGAGCTAGTTCTTTAAACATTTTTATTAGCATATAGTTGTTTTACAATGCTGTGTTAGTGTCTACCACGCAGCAAAGTGAATCAGCTATACATATATCCCCTCATTTTTGGATTTCCTTCCTATTTAGGTGACCGTAGAGCCTTGAGTGTAGTTCCCTGTGTTATATAGTAGGTTCTCATTAGTTATCTATTTTATACATAGTATCAATAGTTAGATAAACCCTGAAGCCATCTCATACAGACGAGTACCATTGAATCAGCTCCTTCAGAGTCCTTTCAGCTACGCATTCCTGAACTCGGAGTTAAGAGATGCATGAAGAACTGAGGGTCAACAGACTAGGGTTTGCATCTGTCCCAATTTATGAGCTGTTGGCCTTGGGAAAGTTGCTTAAGCTCTTTGCCTCCTTTGCTTATCTGGGAACTGAATGCTAATACATTCATCAGAGGATTATTGTGAAAAACAGTGAGATGATTCTGTTTGGAAAATATCAAAAGCATGGGTTTTGGTAATTAGCAAATTTGCAATAGCAAGTCAATATTAATGCCATCTCAGTTAAACAATAATAGCTCATCAGGAAAGTGTCACTATGTTAGGGGACATTTGCTTTTCTTCCCAGAGATGGAACAAATATTGTATGTCACCACTCCCCATTCCTATGACTGTGGTACTTTGTCAGTTGATTGCAGAACTCTATCACTGAAACCAGATGTGGCCTCAGAATTTTCTCAACCAGTGTTCTAGAAATACTAGCAATTAAAGTTGGCACAAAACTTGAAACATTTTATATTCTGACCTAATGCCTATTTAGCTCTCTATAACATATGCATGGAATTCTTCCTGGAATTTTGCCATTGGGATCAATAGATCTGAACTCATAGTTCAGAAGCAAAAATGTCAATCTTCCATGTACTTTTCTACTGGTGAGTAATGTCCTTTATCTTACAAAATAAGGACCACGTTGTCATACTTGCTCTTGAGGTAAATTTTTACAAAAGTATTGTCTTCTGAAAGTATCAATGGTTTTGAAATTTCAGAATGAAATTATAATAAAAGTAGCCTAAAATGTTACTTCTCTATTTCCTCCAATCCTCAGGGAACAATTAAACCTCATTGGTCAAGACTTAAATCTAAACTTTGGTTAAAGGTATTGACCAAGTTTTCCTCTCTGTCAAATATGTGTAACATTTATTGAAATTAAATAAATGCATCTGAATGAGGGGAGACATTTATATTCTCTAGAGCTCTTGATAAAAGATTTACTCACCAGGCAGACTGCAATTCCTGCCTTTTCAAAGTTCTGTGTCTGTTATGAAAGAATTTTTCTTGTACTGTGTATGAGGAAAATATATGCTACATTGGAGTGCGCTGATAAGATCATGTTTCTATGGTACCATTTTTTTCTGAGTATTTTGGTATTTTAAGATGTTATCTTTTTCGTTTTCACAGCACGCTAGGAATAGGGAAGGACATGTTGTTCTCACCTCACAGTGAAATTGAGGTAAGCAGTCACTCACTCTCTTGCCGAAGTCGCTGATTGCGCTGGGGATGTGATAGCAAATAGCCTTCTTCTATTCACCACCCACCCTGACCCTGCAGCATTTCTGGTCAATCCATTAATCCTATTTTCGTGTTCCTAGTTAATGACTACAGAGTTGACTCTGCTTATCGGCACTGAGGGACAAGAGAAGAACAGGACATAATCTCAAATGGTAGATGATATAAAAGTAATTTGGATTTGGCGATAAAATATGTTTTTGTACTTGCATTGGAACTCGGGCGTGTCTGGTGTTCTGGAAATTTACAGCATTCCAGTCCAAGTGGAGAAACTATGCAAGGGAGACCCAGGGCACCTCGTTTGTCTCTCCTGATTCTCAGCCCACCTGCTCTACCCACCTTGCCCTGCCGAGATCAGAGCCTCATCTCTTGACTGATTCACTGAACCAGCCTACGTAAATCTGTCTTGTCTAAGTTCCATTATAGACATTCGTCTCTTCTTTCTCATGGATATGGGAGAAACCAGTATCTTGGATTAGAAATTGCTAATAATTGCTTGAAGTTTTATTTTTAATACAAGGCACTAAAATGTACTAAGGAAATTTAAAGTCAGATTTCTTGACTATGTAATTATAAGAAGAAAGAAATGGAAAGCATCACGGGTGCCAGGTAATCACGCTGAATGACAGACCTCTTTTACAGGAAAGTGAAAGTATCTTCTTACTCAAAGTTTTGCCGGTGATGAGAATAAATTCTTTTACAACATTTATGCATCACATGTTTTAAGAAAAACCCCACAAACATTGTTTAATATCTACTCTATGCTAGCAATGATTAGTGACTGAATTGATGATAGGAATTTGCACAGAAGCAAATAAAAGAAGTTGAAAGTTAAAAGAGTTTGGAGGTGACATTTAAACATTTTTTAAAATAATTTTATTTATTTAGTTTTGGCTGTGCTGGATCTTCATCGCTGTATGGGCTTTTCTGTAGTTGTGGTGTATGGGCTTCTCATTGTGATGACTTCTTTTGTGGCAAAGCATGGGCTCTAGGGCATGTGGGCTCAGTAGTCGTGGCTCCTGGGCTCTAGAACACAGGCTCAATTGTCGTGGTGCACGGGTTTATTTGTTCTGCAGCATGTGGGATCTTCCTGGACCAGGGTTGAGCCCATGTCTTCTGCATTGGCAAGTGGATTATTTACCACTGCACCATCAAGGAAGCCCTTGTAACATTTTGATTTTTGATTCATTATTTATTTATGGGTAAATTTAATCAATTCATTTATTGATTAAATTCTAATGCATTCACTTATATTTAATATTAATAACCTTTAATTGATTTGTTTATCCCTAAAAATTCTAAGTACCTACTTAAATATCTACTGAGTGTTAATTTTTCTCTCCATTTATTCTCTCATTAACTAGGAGCAGTTTAAAATAACATTGCTTAGCCATCAAAAAGAATGAAATAATGTCATTTGCAGAAACATGGATGGACCGAAAGATTATCATACTAAGCAAAGTAAGTTAGAGAAAGACAAATATCATATGATATCACTCATATGTGGAGCATAAAATAAAATACAAATCAACGTAGCTACAAAACAAAAGCAGGCTCACAGATGTAGAGAACAGATTTGTGGTTGACAAGGGGAAGAGAGGGTAGGGGAAGGAAGGAATAGAAGTTTGGGATTAGCAGAGGCAAACTAGGATGGATAAGCAAGATCATATGGTAGAGAACAGGGACCCATATTCAATATCCTATGATAAGCCATAATGGAAAATAAAAAAATGACATTGTTCAAAATTATTTTTAATTTAGTTTTTACATTTAACATTACAGATGCATATAACTCAAAAGAGTCAAATTGTGTTACAAGATTTGTTTGAAAATCTTCATTCTTCTGTTTTCATCCCCTCCTTCTCTACCCTTCCACACCCATCCTTTTTCAATATGTTTCATTTCCCTATCTTCACAGACAACTATCCTTAATTATACTAAATGATTTGAGGGGCATGGCATTTACTTCCTTGTCTCTAAATAACATGCTTATATTCTTCTCTTTCTCTCTCTTCTTTCTTCTCAATTTTAGGAATCATGTTTTGACTCTGACTACGGAAAATGAGAACTTAGTTTTTCACACACACTTTCCATCCCCTTCTATATTCATCCGTATTTCCCATCTTTCTCTCTTTACATAAGGTAATTACATAATACATAACATACTGTGCACAATAGAATACATTCCATACAAGTATATAGAATAAACCAGATAGTATATTATTAGTACAGTTCCTTTACCATGTAAGTTTTGTTTTCCCTTGTCATCCTTTGGGGATTTTTTGTCTTTTCTTTTTTTTTTGCAGACACTAGGTTATTGTTATTTGATGTTTCCTCGTTTTGACAAAGCATTTCTTCTACTTGCTTTCCGTATATTGATGCAAGGGAGGCAAATAGTCTGACCTTTTGAATGTCTGAATACACTTTTATCCTAACCCCAAGTATGGTTAATGGTTTTCTTATGAATGGAGTTCCACATTGGGAATCATTTTTTTGCCTTCATCGTTTTGAATATACTGCTTTATTACTTTCTCCAATGTTTTTGCTGGAAAGTATAGTGCCATTCTCATCTTTGATCCTTGATATGAAGCCTGTTTTTTTCCTCTCTGGAAAATTGTAGGATAATCTTTTTTTCTGGCCCCAGTTTTCTATAATTTCACCATGATGTATATGATTGTACATCTGTTCTTGCCCACTGGATTGGACAATTAGGAAAACTCATGCCTTTTAGTTTTAGATAATTTTCTTTAATTATTTTATTGATGATTTAATTTCATCCATTTTCTCTGTTCTTTCATTATGAGATTTTATTATTTGGAAAACAAATGTGCTGAATGAATCTAATTTGGACCTAACCTTCCAATTTTCCATTACTGTCTTTTGCTTTTCTTTCAGGGGTATTTTCTCAACATGATCTTTCCACCTTCTACTGAGTTTTTTTTCCTCTGATATACAGAAGTATCATATGTTTTTTTAAAATTTCCAAAGCCACTGTGTTATCTGAGTTTATGTTGCTGTTATGTCGCCTCTGAAGATGTTAGAGATACTCTTTGATAAGGTTTCTTCTCATTGCATTGTCTCTGTTTCCCTTGCATTGTTTCTTCCCACACAATGTCTTTTACATTAAATGCCTGTTAATTGTTTGGTGATCCTTGGTTATCTGTAGTTAAGAGTGGGCCCTAAAAGCTGTTTGCAATCTCTTGGCATGAGGTTTGTGTTGCCAACTGTCTGCTTCATCAGAAATATCATTGGCGAATCCATTGTGTTAGCATCTTTAATTCTTTTACTTACATCTGGCTACATTCACCCAGAGAAGTCACCACAAAGCTCTTTTCTGAGGAGTATAATTCTGGCTGCCAGTGCTTTCAGAGCTGGAGAAGAAGGTTCAAAGTCTGAACATTCATTCTGTACACTTTCTTATAATCCTTTTCTCTTCAGAATGGTCCCAATGCCTTTGACTTAGCTTGGTGTCCTCTGATCCATGGTGGGGTGGTTTAGTTACTAAGCTGTGTACGATTCTTTGTGATCCCATTGACTGCAGCCCTCCAGGCTCCTCTGTCCATGGGATTTCCCAGGCAAGAATACTGGGATTTCCTTCTCCAGGGGATCTTCATGACCCAGGGATCAAATCCAGGTCTCTTGGACTGCAGGCAGATTCTGTACCTACTGAGCTGAACTCTTAGTGTGGTTTGTGAAATCTAGTTTCCTGACCAGGGATTGAACCCAGGACCCCTGTATCGGGAGAACAGAGTCTTATTCACTGAGCCACCAGGGAAGCCCTGCTTTGATCCACAGACCTTCTCTTTATCTTGTCCAGAGAGGAAGCCTTCAATTTTCTCCAAGTGTAGGCTGGGATATGTAAATTTTAATTGTTTCTTCTTTTTAAAAAAATTATTTTAAAATATTTATTTATTTACTTAGCAGTGCTGGGTCTTATTTGTGGCATGTGGGATCTTTAGTTGTAGCTTGCAAACTTTTAATTGTGGCATTTGGGATCTAGTCTCCTGACCAGGGATCGAACCCAGGCCCCCTGCACTGGGAGAGAAGAGTCTTAGCCACTGGGCCACCAAGGAAATCCCTTAATTGCTTCTTAATCACACTTCTAATCAATCCTCTTAGTTTTTAGCTCTACTTTCATCCTTGGCTTAAGATTACTCAATATTGCCAATTTCCAAGGTTTTGGGAGTTCTGTGGTACAATCTGATTAATTCCTGGCTTTCCCTATTCTTTGTTTTCTGAAATATGCTAAGTCATTAACCACTAATCTTTTGCTCTTCAGTTTCTAAAATTCAATAACTATTCATATTTCCTATTTTCTTTGTCTTTTTGGGTTTATGACTTACCAAGTCCCTTTACTGTTATTTTGGTGGACTTTGCAAGGTAGTGGAGGCTTATCTCTACCTCTAAATAGATACTTGAAATTATTAACAACTTTTATTAGTTAAATACCCAGTCCTTCTTTAGGCACTCTATAAAGAAAATTTTACATAGAGAATCTCAAAGGAATATACACAGACCCTAACAGTAGAAGGAAAATGTAGCAGTGAAGTTATTAACTGAAGTTATTCATATTCAGGATATCCTAGTCGAACTGACACCTGCGGGCTAAGCATAGTAGGTATTATCTAGTCTATGTAGCACTGAACGTTGTTTAAAAGAGCCTTATTTTATAAATATTTTTTCATATTTGTGTGTTTTATAAGCCTATACTTCCAGCCTATACTTTTCAGAATCAGGTGACCTATCAATATTGGCCTACATTTCCATATGTAAAAATTGGCTTGCATGGGGAAGATGCGGTGTGCCTTTCATGTTTCAACAAGTCCCCTCCACTCCTTCTCTCTCCCACCCAGACTGTTTCTTATTTACATTACCTGCTTGGCTCTTGTAGGCAATCCAGCCTTAGAGAATCGGGATACTGGACTTCATCTTCCTTGAGGCAAGCAGTCAAAGGAATAGGACAACACTGAAGACCAGCTGCTAAGGCAGCCCCAGAATGGATCCCAGCCTTCTTAGCCTCCACTTAATCTCTTCTAGTGGAATTGTCCAGTGGACCCTTATTGAGGTCGTTCAGTCGTGTCTGATTCTTTGCGACCCCACAGACTATAGCCCATCAGGCTCATCCAGCCATGGATTCTCCAGGCCAGAATACTGGAGTGAGTCACCATTTCCTTCTCCAGGGGATCTTCCAGACACAGGGATTGAACCCAGGTCTCCTGCATTGCAGACAGACGCTTTAACCTCTGAGCCACCAGGGAAGCCCCCAGCGGACCCTATCAAGAGGCATTTTGGTGAACAGGGATTCACAGCAAGGGAGTAGTTCATATAAACCAAAAGAACAAGGCACTCCTTGAAAGCAGTTCAGATGTGTTTATCTTCCAAGAGGACTCCATATTTATGCTGTCTTGCCAGGGACCAGCCAAAGTATAGCTCTCAGTCTGAACTCCCTGCTGATGAATACAGTATTTCTTTAGTTATATTAATATTTCAGCTTATGTTCAAGTCTTGTTTCTGAAAGTAGTCTTATTCTGGTAGATCATGACACTAATGATTAACAATAATAACAACTGCAACAACAAATCTTTACTGAACATTTATTCTTGCCATCACAGGCACATGCATTATATCAAGGAATTTCCACAAAATATGCAAAATAAGTGTTACTCCTAGTGTAAAACTTATGGAAAACGAGGGTTAAGCGATTTGTTAAAGGTCGCATGATAATGAGTGAAATAGTCAGAGTGTGAATCCAGTCTGTCTGATTTTAAAGCCTGTGATTATTTCTAGGATTCTGAACTGGTTTATCCTTGTTTTCATCTTGAGTTGCCAAGACTCTTGGCCACACTGGTAGAAGCCCACTTCAGCTTAAACAACAAAAGGCAAAGTACTGAAAAATATAACCAAATTGAAAGAGCAAGGGTTTTGCTGACCTTAAGCAGTGAGTAAGACTAGAGACCTACATGGCTCACTATTTATCTGCTTTGTCTCTGCTTCCCTCTGGGTGAGTGAGTGAGTCAGTGAGTGAAAGTTGCTCAGTCGTGTCCAACTCTTTGTGACCCCATGGAATAGTCTATGGAATTCTCCAGGCCAGAATACTGGAGTGGGTAGCTGTCCCCTTCTGCAGGGGATCTTCCCAACCCAGGCCTCCTGCATTGCAGGCGTACCTCTGGAGAAAGCTCCATTTCCTTGCATGGGAGTCTGGCTTGCTCTGTGATGGAGGGGCTTGGGGAGAGATTGACCTGACTGTAGGCAATCTTCGATTCAGTGATTTGAGAAACAAGTGATTCTTCATTTGGCATTCCCAGCAGAGAAATCCTGGGAAGACTCTCAGCACTTCTGTGTGGCTAATGTGTCCATCCCTGGACCAATTGCTATGTCCAGGAAGACTGCAAACTGAGTTCTGTAAAACCCCTTAGTAAAGTTGAGAGAGTCTATTAATATAAGGAGAAGGGAGAAAGAGAGATGGATAGATAAGAGCTACTGAAGCTCTATTGGTGTTGATTCTTAAATACAGAATTCTGTTTTACAAAAAATTTATTACTTTTATCAATAAAAAGTAAAAAAAATTTACAAGACAAAAAAATACCTAGTATTCATAGGATAATCTTAATGTTCTTTTTCAAAATTCTTGGAGATCATTTCTGCCTTCATTTCAGAGCCTATAAAGAGGCTAGGTCACAAATTAGCAACATCAGTTACATAACTTGCACCTGAACAAGAAGTAATCTTGATTTAGATATTTCTAAGTAAGTCAAGTCTCACGCAAGGTAAAGGATGTGTGGACTTAGTGGATTGATGAATAAAGAGGGAACTACTGTGGAGGGACAATTACCAGGGGAATCCTGTCTTTTTGCTGGGTGGCAGGAAGACTCCCAGAAGTTTTAAGACTGATAGTGTTGTTGAAAATTTGAGACAGAAAGAGTCCATGAGTTAGAACCAAACTTCAGGGAAGTTTGAGCTACTTGAAAGCATCTTTAAAATAAGAAGAAATGGATGTGTTCTCAATTGGTAAGTTTAAGTCCTTCTCACTCTGTTCTACTACTCTGAGGACCCATGAAGAAAATGTAAGAAAATAAAGAACATTTCATGTAAAGATGGGGACAATAAAGGACAGAAATGGCATGGACCTAACAGAAGCAGAAGATATTAAGAAGAGGAGGCAAGAATACAGAAAAGAACTACACACAAAAAAGTCTTAATGACTTGAATGACCATGATGGTGTGATCACTCACGTACAGCCAGACATCCTGGAGTGTGAAGTCAAGTGGACCTTAGGAAACATTACTATAAACAAAGCTAGTGGAGGTGATGGCATTCTAACTGACCTATTTCAAGTCCTAAAAAATGATGCTGTTAAAGTGCAGCACTCAATATGTCAGCAAATTTGGAAAATTCAGTAGTGGCCACAGGACTAGAAAAGGTCAGTTTTCATTCCAGTCCCAAAGAAAGGCAATGCCAAAGAAAGTTCAAACTACCGCACAGTTGCACCCATTTCACATGCTAGCAAGGTTATGCTCAAAATCCTTCAAGCTAGGCTGCAGCAGTACGTGAACAGAGAACTTCCAGATGTACAAGCTGGATTTAGAAAAGGCCGAGGAGTCAGAGATCAAGTTGCCAACATCTGTTGGATCATAGAAAAAGCAGGAGAATTCCAGAAAAATATCTGCTTCTTCTTCATTGAATATGCTAAAGCATCTGACTGTGTGGATCACAACAAACTGTGGAAAATTCTTAAAGAGATGGGAATATCAGACCACCTTATCTGCCTCCTGAAAAACCTGTATGCAGGTCAAGAGCAACAGTTAGAACCAGACATGGAACAACAGACTGGTTCCAAACTGGGAAAGAAGTACATCAAGTCTATATATTGTCACTCTGCTTATTTAACTTATATGCAGAGTACATCATGCGAAATGCCTGGTTGGATGAAGCTCAAGCTGGAATCAAGATTGCTGGGATAAACATCAATGACCTCAGATATGCAGATGACATCACCCTTACAGCAGAAAGCGAAGAACTAAAAAGCCTCTTGATGAAGGTGAAAGAGGAGAGTGAAAAAGCTGGCTTAAAACTCAACCTCCCAAACATGAAGATCAAGGCACCTGGTCCCAATTACGTCATGGCAAATAGATGGATAAAAAATGGAAACAGCGACAGACTTTATTTTCTTGGGCTTCAAAATGACTGTGGACAGTTACTACAGCCATGAAATGAAAAGATGCTTGCTCCTTGGAAGAAAAGCTATGATAAACCTAAACAGTGTATTAGAAAACAGATATCACTTTACTGACAAAGATCTGTCTAGTCAAAATGATGGTTTTTTTCAGTAGTCATATAGGGATGTGAGACTTGGGCCATAAAGAAGCCTGAGCACCGAAGAATTGATGCTTTTGAACAGTGGTGCTGGAGAAGACTCTGGGAGAGTCCCTTGGACTGCAAGGAGATCAAATATGTCAATCTCAAAGGAAATCAACCCTGAATATTCATTGGAAGGACTGATGCTGAAGCTGAAGCTCCAATACTTTGGTCACCTGATATGAAGTGCCAACTCATTGGAAAAGACCCTCATGCTGGGAAAGATTGAGGGCAGGAGGAGAAGGGGGTGACAGAGGATGAGAGGGTTGGATGGCATCAGCAAGTCAATAGACACGAGTCTGAGCAAACTTCAGGAAATTGTGAAGGACAGGGAAGCCTGGTGTGCTGCAGTCCATGGGGTCACAAAGTTGGACATGACTGAGTGAGCAACAACATTTTGGTTGCATATGTGAGTGGGTTAAATTGCAATATTCTACCATCAGATCAGATTTACTTTTAAAAAGATCATTCAGACTGTGGTTTTAAGAATGTATTGGGGAGCAGTGGGATGAATGGCAGGAAGATATGTTAGGAGTCATGTGATGACCCAGACAAGAGCTGATGGCCTGAACCAGCGAAAAGTAGAAAGTAGGAGAGAAATGGGTAGATATGAGAAATAGGAGAGGAATATTAGGGCTTGGTGATTGATTGGAGAGGGGAGTGAGAAAACAGAAGAGTGAAGAACTGACATGATTCTCCATCTAGCTTTCTGGTTTGGGCATCTGAATGGATGAAGATACCATTTACTGAGGGAATAAAACCAGAAGGAAGGTCAGTTTTGGGTGGGCAGAGATTCTGAGCTTAGTTTTGAACATGTTGAGATTGAAAGTATTTATAATTATATTCATATACATACCTAAGAACTGTCTCAAATTAGTCAACAAATCCTGTTGATGCATTTTTTTTTTTCCTATATTGGTTCTTTCTTTTTTGTCTTTTTCTTCTACCACCATAATTGGGATTACAATCACTTCATATCTAGAAAGTTGAATAGTCTTCTGTCTTTTGTTTGTCCTAGTACTTGTATAGAGTTGCAGTATTAATCTACTCAAAAGCTGGTTTTGCTGTGTCATCCTCTATTTCACAGCATCTCAGTGCTTTCCTATTGCCAACAGAATACCTCCAAAACTGCTTACAGTTTGACTCCAAACTACTCCAACTTTATCCTACTCTTCCTTTACTGAGAATTTGCCTCAGTTTGCCAAACTAGAACTTCAGATACAATATACTCCTTTCTCTCTTTGCAACTATGCTCACATCATAGCCTTTTGTATGGCCTGAGCGTGCTTCTTCTCTCTACCCATCTGACCCTTTAAACTCAGCACTTAAAGCTCACATCTTCCTTGGAGACCATCAGTTAACTCCATTACAGTTCCATTTGAGTCCCTCATTCTCCAAAACTCTACCAGTTGCTGCCCGTGCCCCTGACTCCCATTGGTACTTATTCCCATATTGTATTGTTTTGCAATTTCATTGTGTTCATTTAATCTCCCAATATAAGATTGAGAACAGAGATCAGATTTCATACTACTTTGATATTCTCCAGAGCACCTAGCATACTTCTATGTACAAAATAGGCACTCAGTAAGTATCTGTCAACTTAAAAAACTAAAGTCCATTTTTTTCCTTCCTGCTAGTCTTATCTCTGCCTGAGTAAATGAAGTTGATATGTGAAAGCAGTTGAGATTAAGCATGTAAAGTGGAAGAGTAAACAGGACAAAGGAGATTTTAATGAAACTTCATGATGTTAAAAAAAATCTTTAACTATTAAATCTACTTTTAAAGCTTTAAAAATATTTAGATTCCCTGTCTCATCCTCATAGCAATTTGGTGTATATTTTAAGTAGTGAAAGGCACAGAGGTGCTAAAAATTAGAACAATGATTTTTTTAAATTGACAACAAAAATAAACTTGTTTTAATAAAAAAATTTTTTGATTTTTCATATGATTTCATAACAAAGTCAATAAATCTTAGTGTAAATCACTTATTCTGCCTCTAAATTGGTTTTGAAAAAAACTCTAATTTCTTTAAAAAAAAGTCAATGAAAATAAATAAAATATTTAGAGCAAATTTGTTGGTGTAGATAATAATGATTTAGTTCTGACTCTAAGTCTTCAATAAATATCTAAGTTTGGATACCAAAATTAGCACTAATAAAAAATAAAAAAGGAAAAAGCACTCAAACTATGGTTCAGTGCAAACATTTTCCATGAAATAAGTGCTGCTATTCTTATTACAGAATTAGAGAAGTCAACTTAATGCATATTTAAGTCAACAGAAACTGTTCTAGGTAAATGAATTTAATCTTTATGGTCACTGACACACAATATAATCTCGTTTCTCTCAGGATTTTCGTCTTTAAGTAACTAAGTGACTCATAACTCAGAAAATATTTTCTGGTACAGGTAAGTCAGAGCTTAGCATGAAATATTCTGAATATTTCTTCTCCTCTTCAGATGAGTATTTCAAAAATAACAGCTCCTTCCTGGAAGGTGTAATTGGCTTTTGGTTAGGAATGTCTAAAAATGATTGTCCTTTTGTGGAATGCATTTTAGGACAAACTAGAATATACTTTTTCCTTTCTCCATCCATCAAAATCCTACCAATACCTTAGGGGTGTAGCTCAAATGTTGCCTCTTTTACACAACTTTGCTTTATCTGAAGGCAGAATTAATCATCTTTGCACCTTTTTTTGTGGGACAGGGGTAACATTTCTTACAATATTCATTTCAATTTACAAAGAAGTTCCATAGTTGGTGTATATATTTGGTTTCACCCCATGAAAATTATAAATTATTCAGTTTTATATCTGCCTTTATACCTTAACATAGTACTTTATATGTGGTAAGTGATAAGTGAATGTATTTTATTTTTAAATATTAAAGCAGTTTAATCAAAATAATACATAATTATGGTTAAAAAATAACTATAGAAGGGAAAAAAAATAACTATAGAAGGGTTTATAAGGAGAAAACAATAGTCCCCTTTCCTCACCTGTCACTACCACAAATCTTGATTATCAGTGTGGTGGTAATGAGTCACTAAGTCTGTCTGATTCTTGTGAGCCCATGAACTATAACCCTTCAGCCTCCTCTGTCCATGGGACTCTCCAGGCAAGAATACTGGAGTGAACTGCCATTTCCTTCTCCAGGGGATCTTGCCGACCCAGGGACTGAACCCAGGTCTCCTGCATTGCAGGCGTATTCTTTAACCTCTGAGCCACCAGGGAAGCCCTGATTATCAGTGGGAACTACATTTAATTTTGAATCTTTGTTTGATTTAAGTTCTTCTCATGGTTACTCTCATTTCACTAAATATACTTAGTTCTCTATTTTTTGTTTTTTAGATTTTCTATTGATTTTCTGTTATGGAAACGACTATTATGGGAGATGAGGACTTTTTAAACTTACATTTTTATCTATCTTTCTCTCACGTTTAAGTTGCTTTTCTTTCTCAAAGATGGTATCCAGTCCCCAAAATAAAGGGAATATTCTGAGATACCTTCTAGGGGCCTCTGTCCTCTCACTGTAATCGGCATGGTTGCTCCTCACAACGCTGGTTCACAGCTGCCATTTGGGGATTTCTTTCTTTTCGTTCTATCTTGGTTGAATTTTCTGGTTTCTAAAACTCATATTTTCTTTCTTATTGGTTTTCCATCCACATTTTGTGGAAGTTCATCCTTAGCAAACCTTAAAGAACGACATTTGGGAGGGAGATTTTCTTAGTTCTCCTTGAGTTTTATTTGATTTAGAGCTTGATTGTATAAAGGATTCTGTATTGAAAATCATTTTTCCTCCAAGCATTGAAAATACTGTCTTCTGGTGTCCACTGCTGCCAATGAGACATCCAATACTAGATGGAGTGTCACTCATTGGTAGACGAGAATCTCTAAGATTTGAGAATCTTCTCTTTATCTTTGGGTTTTGGAAATTTTCCAATGACGTGTTTAAGTGAGGACATGTTTTAACTCTTCAGCTCTCGGATAGTCTCGATTATTTGCTTGATGATTTTATATCTATGTCTTTATTGAGGTGTAATTCACATACTGTACTATTCATCCATTAAAATGTACAATTCAATGGCTTTTGGTACATTCACAGGATTGAGCAACTATCATAATTCCAGACTTTGAAAACTTAGAATATTTACATCACCACAAAAAGAAAATTTATACTCCCTGACAGTCACTCTCCTCTCCCCTGTTCCCCAGCTCCTGGTACACACTTGTTGTTCCATCTCTCAGTCATGTCTGACTCTTTGTGACCCCATGAACTGCAGCACGCCAGACTCCCTGTCCATCACTATCTCCCTAAGTTTGCTCAGACTCATGTTCATTGAGTCAGTGATGTCATCCAACCATCTCATTCTCTGTTTCCCCCTTCTCCTCCTGGCCCTCAATCTTTCCCAGCATCAGGATCCTTTTCAATGAGTTGGCTCTTCACATCAGGTGGCCAAAGTTTTTGGGAGCTTCAGCTTCAGCATCAGTCATTGGAAGGACTGATGTTGGCACACACTAGTCTGCTTTTTCTCTATGGATTTGCTTACTCTGGATATTTCATATAAATGGAATCATATGATATGAGGCCTTTTGTATCTGGCTGCTTTCACCTAGCATAATGTTTTCAAGGCTCAACTCTGTTTTAGCCTGTGTCAGTATTTCATTTCTGTTTATGCTATGTTGCTTCAGTCGTGTCCGACTCTTTGCGATCCCATGGACTGTAACCTGCCAGGCTCCTCTGTCCATGGAATTCTCCAGACAAGAACACTGGAGTGGGTTGCCATTTCCTCCTCCAATTTCCGTTTATGATTACATAATATTCTATTACATGGACATAAAACATTTTGTTTATTTGTTTATCGGAAGATGGACATTTGTTTTTTTCCACTAATTTTTTTAATGAAAATAGTAATACTGAACTTTCAAGTGCAAATTTTAGTGTGACCCTGCTTTCATTTTTCTTGGATATATATTTATGAGTGGGATTACAGGGTCATGTGTTCAATAATTATACTTTAATTGCTTAGATCTTATCATATTTTCTTAGTTTTCATTTTCTATGGTATCCTGCTCTTTATGATTTTAATATATTTTGAACCTCTCTGAGAAAAACCAGTTGGTTTCATTAGTTACCATTGTGTGCCCCAGAACTTATCTCCTATTCACTGATATTTTTCCCATTCTTAGCCCTCCCAATCTCTTTGTTATTTTGGGCTAAAATCTGTATTTGTGTTTAGCAACATTTTACTGGGGTGTTATCAATCCAGCATGTTGAATTCAAATCCAGTAAATTGTATTTATTTGAGTATTAATTTGTTAAATGATTATCCAACTGTCCCACTAAGTGCCTATATAGTGGAGGCAGGTAGATTCTTTACATATGAACTACTTACTTACCTTCATGTGATAGTCATGCTGTACCTTACAAAAATCTGAACTATGGAAAACTGACCTTACAGAGAAACAACCATTACAACAATATATTTGATCCTAATGTGCAAGAGATTATGAACATGCTTTGACTTTCTCTTACACTGAACAGAGAAGAATGAAACCTTATTGATACTTTTTAAATTTTCATAGAGTTTTTGCTTTTCATTTACATTATGATCAAAGACAAATAAAAAAATCCACCACCCCCCATCTACTAAGTAGAATTTGTGATCTCTCCATAGTGATCCCTGGAGAAGGAAATGGCAACCCACTCCAGTATTCTTGCCTAAAAAATCCCATGGATAGAGGAGCCTGGTGGGCTACAGTCCACAGGGTCACAAGAGTCAGAAACAACTGAGCAAATGAGCACAGTGTTACAGCATGAACTTGCTGACTGCTGAGACGTATTATAGAAAACAAACTTCCTATGCGCAAGCAAATCTCAAATAGTATCAGGTAGACATCATCTTCATGTGGAGTAGGATGCCAGTCTGCTTCCCTTTCCTTTCCTGGAAGGACATGTAACTCTGGGAAACAATGATCATTGATACTGGTTGCCATGAAGGGAATGACCAGTGTTACTCTCAGATATTCCCATTAATTCTTTTACAAGGGGTTTCATGGCTGCCGCCACCAGTCAGGAGCACTGATGTTGTGTGCTCAGTAACTCTTTAACTCTTGGACTCTTCCATTTCTGGAGAGAGGTTTCCTTGTGTGTAGGTAGAGCCAGGTTACTTAATGATTATGTGACCAATCTGATACTCTATTTGGTGGGATGTGAGTACTATTTTGTAATGAATGGGTAAATGGGTCTAATGAATGCAGGTGACTTCCTTTCCAAAACTGAGCTCACTTTCGGCAGGGGACCTACACGTTTCTATGTATGGTCTTGAGAAAGTTTTCATTATTCATCAAGATTTCCTTACTGGCAAAGAGGAATACCTATAATAGCTCGATCAAATAGCCACTGTGGCATGATCAAACAAGGAACCTTAGAAATGAATGCTCCGTATGGCCCCATTTGTCAGTACCTTTATATACATGGGTGGGACAAACACACCACATACACACAGACATACACACACACACAGAATTACTAGTGTGAGGCTTCATTCCTTTGCCAGCGTTAGCATCTCTCATTGCATTCCAGAGCCTATATGATTTAAATTGATAATGAGTTACAGGCTTAAAATTATATGCTCTAGGATGACTCATTATGCATAGGCATACTTCTGTCCTCCAAATGTGCTTCTTTTAATTAAAGGACTGGGAAGCTTTTAGAGTGTGGATCTGTTACTCTAAATCATGGAGAATAATCCTTTTCTTGGTGAGCCTTGAGCTGCATTAGCCCTTGGTGTCGCTTGTGATTTTCTCCAATAAATCTCATTCCCTTTTTTCTAGTTTCTAATTGGTACAGGTTTGATGTTGCTAGTATTTAAAACTTAAACAATCCTAAATTTTAAGCTACATTGACTTTCCAGGAGGACACATCTGAGCCAGGATTTCCACAAGTGCAATTCCATCTAGGAGTTTGGAGAGAAATCAAAGTTGGGTGTGCTATATCAAGCCTCAGGTGTGTCCCAGAGACTGAATTCCTTGGCACTCCTTCTTTGATTTTTTTCCTTCTATTTCTTCCATGGTCTTCTTTTTTCCCTTTCAAACCACTGCCATGGTGGCTTTTAAATGACTCTAAACCTCAAGAAATAAAGGCACTTTTTAGTTCCTAAGGTTAATATCTTGTCATTGAATTGAAACCAGGTCATCTCTGCTTTCACACCTGTCTGGTTTTCCATTGCAAAGGTATTCCGTGTTGAATAAAGTTCCCACTGCAGGATATCTAAGAACCATTGAATCTTAGGAGTCCTGGGCTTGTGAAAAATGAAGTGATTGATCTTGTGAACTGGCCAGGAAAAAAGACAGCAAGAGTCTTAAATTATGTATTTGTTCATGAAAAGGCTTATAGGCTCTGAGCCACATACAGCCCTTAATTCCACACAAATGCCTTTCATTGAAGCTAACAGCTACCATGGTATCTTGATTGAAGTCTTTGGAGAACATACAGAATGTGTTGATAATTCATATTATATCACACTGTAACGTAGGTGCTTGCCAGGGAAGCATACTTCTCTCTTCAGAAAAAAAATTAATATTTGCTTGATTCTCTGATAAAAGGAATACTACAAAAGAATATTGCAAAACTTTGAAGGCTTGGCAGGGTTTCCTATGTGGGTGGAAAAATGTTGTTCTGAAGCCAGAGTGGAATTGCTCATGAAAATATAACATAAGAAATACGTTAAAAAAGAACCTCAATCATGGGAGAAAAAATACATATATAAATGTACAAAACAAGAAAGCTTATGGACTTTACCAGCATGTATTAAATAAACATGATGAAATAATCATAATGTTATGAAAATGGCAACTCCTTGATATTAGAAATAATCTGAATCTCTTTCTTATGCTGATTTTAACCCTTATCAGATTCCCACTGTGTTTTGATCTATGTCTATTGGGTGTTGATATATTTATATCTTGTTCCTACCCCAAATCTACCTCTGCCTTTGTCATAGAGTGTAGCACTCTTGCTTCTCAGAAAGGAAGCTACTTAAAACTGGAAGACCTTTTAGGCTTGCCTTTATTCTTAGTTGAGGTTATAAAAAATTTAAGTGTTGGAATGTCCCAAGTCTAGAGGTAAAATATCTGCCCTTATTCCAGCTTCACTCTCTGAACTCTTACTTTAACTGATTTGCATACGTTCCCCCTCTTATCCAACCATAACCTCTTATAGAGGCTTCGGCACAGTAATGATTTCCACCTTATGCCGCGTGATAAACATGTGGGACAAAGGAGGGTAAACAGAGCTGTAAAAGACTAGTTGCTTGGACAAAAGATTTAGTGTTTTCAATTAATGATTTATTTGTTTGTTTGTTTTTTAGTTGAGAGAGGCATATATTTTGAAATGTTTTTCCTAAACCTTATTCTAGAGATATGGATCAATCTTCCCCCTTATGACTATCTACTCTCTCTATAGAGGTCAGCGAATGTAAGGGATGTGACTTCAGAAATTCCCTATAAAGAAAAGATGGTTAAAGTAAATTGCCATTTTTATCCTATCTCATAGATCCTGGGCCTGTGTCTTAATTGTGCTTCTTTGTTAGAGACATGTAGTCAATTTTCCCTAAATTGGAGAAGCTATTCCTTGCTAAATAAGGAATGGAAAGAGAAGGCTTCACAGAGCAGATTGGGGGTGATTTTAAACAAAAGATATACTATAGCTTAGCAGAAGGAGTGGGAGAAATGGATGATTAACTTTCCTGAGGAGTAGTAAATGAGTAATCAATGAAGCATTTCTTCAGTACTTCCTAGATTCCCAAAAGTGAAGCAGGCAGCATGAGAATCAACGAAGTCTCTGACGTGATATTTAGCCTTAAAGTGAGCAGAGCCTCTAGTTAAGTAATACATATTTTATATATCAAGTGAAAGCACTGCATTCTATAGAACTCTCTGAATGCATATGGAGTTCAGAGAAGGGAGATGTGAATGATCCATTGAGAAGCTGGGATAAGATAAAAGAAACTTAAAGATGGTCAGTGGAGAATTTAGGTGGACATTGAGACTACTGGCCTGAGAAATGAGTGATTGCACTTGAAACCTGTTGAGGAGACATGCATGGCGTGTAGTGATGTTTACGGAAAATTAGTCTGGGGACCCAGGGATCCTAGTTCCCCAAATAGGGATCAAACCTGCACCGTTGGCAGTGAAAACATAGAGTCCTAACCACTGGACAGGCACGGAATTTCCAAAACATTTCCCTTATTTCTAAGTGAAAGTTCTTACCGTTTAGAAGAAGTTTTTCCCCATTTTCCAGCCTTTGGCGACCACCAGGCTGTATTTTGTCTCTACAGATTTGTCAATTCTGGGTAGTTCATAAAAGAGAATCATGTAATTTGTAACAGTTTGTGTCTGGCTTATTTCATTTAGCAGAATGTTTTTAAGGTGCATCTGCCTTGTTGCTTGTGTCAGTACTTCATTCCTTTTCATGGCTAAGCAATATTCTGGAAGTGTGTTTCTGACTAATGTGGAGTAGAGTGGCATACAGGGTTAATCTAAAACATGTTTTGAAGAGAGGAGTGACGGTTGCACACTATAATTCCATTTTGTTTACATAAGAGAAGAATCTAAGATGGTTATTCTGGGTGGATGGAGATAGTACCTCACTGATAGAATAATTGAAGGAAGAATAGTTTTAGGAAATAAGGCTTGAAGTTTAGAGTAAGAGTGAAATTATTAAGTAGAGATATCTCACAGAGATATGGAAACTCAGGAAAAAAATTAAGAATTGAAGTCTAGAGTAAAACATTTGATAATTATCCCTTAAGTTTATTATTATTTTTTTCCATTTATTTTTATTAGTTGGAGGCTAATTACTTTACAATATTGTAGTGGTTTTTGCCATACATTGACATGAATCAGCCATGGATTTACATGTGTTCCCCATCCCGATGCCCCTCCCACCTCCCTCTCCACCCCATCCCTCTGGGTCATCCCAGTGCACCAGCCCTGTGCACTTGTCTCATGCATCCAACCTGGACTGATGATCTTTTTCACACTTGATAATATATATGTTTCGATGCTGTTCTCTCAGATCATCCCACCCTCGCCTTCTCCCATAGAGTCCAAAAGTCTGTTCTATACATCTATGTCTCTTTTTCTGTCTTGCATATAGGGTTATTGTTCCCATCTTTCTAAATTCCATATATATGTGTTAGTATACTATATTGGTGTTTATCTTTCTGGCTTACTTCACTCTGTATAATGGGCTCCAGTTTTATCCATCTCATTGGAATTGATTCAAATGTATTCTTTTTAATGGCTGAGTAATATTCCATTGTGTATATGTACCACAGCTTTCTTATCCATTTGTCTGCTGATGGGCATCTAGGTTGCTTCCATGTCCTGGCTATTATAAACAGTGCTGCGATGAACATTGGGCATGTGTCTCTTTCAGATCTGGTTTCCTGGGTGTATATGCCCAGGAGTGGGATTGCTGGGTCATATGGCAGTTCTATTTTCAGTTTTTTAAGAAATCTCCACACTGTTCTCCATAGTGGCTGTACTAGTTTGCATTAACACTAACGGTGTAAGAGGGTTCCCTTTTCTCCACACCCTCTCCAGCATTTATTGCTTGTAGACTTTTGGATAGCAGCCATCCTGACTGGCGTGTAATGGTACCTCATTGTGGTTTTGATTTGCATTTCTCTGATAATGAGTGATGTTGAGCATCTTTTCATGTGTTTGTTAGCCATCTGTATGTCTTCTTTGGAGAAATGTCTGTTTAGTTCTTTGGACCATTTTTTATTTGGATCATTTATTTTTCTGGAATTGAGCTGCAGGAGTTGCTTGTATATTTTTGAGATTAATCCTTTGTCTGTTTCTTCATTTGCTATTATTTTCTCCCAATCTGAGGGCTGTCTTTTCACCTTGCTTATAGTTTCCTTTGTTGTGCAAAAGCTTTTAAGTTTCATTAGGTCCCATTTGTTTATTTTTGCTTTTATTTCCAATATTCTGGGATGTGGGTCATAGAGGATCTTGCTGTGCTTTATGTCAAAGAGTGTTTTGTCTATGTTCTCCTCTAGGAGTTTGATAGTTTCTGGTCTTACATTTAGATCTTTAATCCATTTTGAGTTTATTTTTGTGCATGGTGTTAGAAAGTGTTCTAGTTTCATTCTTTTACAAGTGGTTGACCAGTTTTCTCAGCACCACTTGTTAAAGAGGTTGTCTTTTTTTCCATTGTATATTCTTGCCTCCTTTGTCAAAGATAAGGTGTCCGTAGGCACGTGGATTTGTCTCTGGGCTTTCTATTAAAAATATGGAAGGCTTCACGAATTTGCATGTCATCCTTGCACAGGGCCATGCTAATCTTTTCTGTATCATTCCAATTTTAGTATATGTGCTGCCAAAGCGAGCACTTATCCCTTAAGTTTAAACTGATATTGGTAAGTTAGAAAATAGTCTGGAGTAGGAATGGAACACTCCACAGAATATCAAAGGTAAATTTCATTCAGCAAAGTGTCTTTGCTCTGCCTATAATGGGACAAAGTTGAAAACTGAAGACAGAGGATTTATGAAGACCAGGAGACATGTTGAAGAAGTATTGCCCGAGCTGATAGCAGCTGGTGTGGCAGTGGGCATCCAGGGTGACACGAAGCTCAACAGTGCTGCAATTTGGCTAGATGCCAGATCTACAGAGATCAGAAAGGTGGTTAAAATGGTGGAAATTCCATGACTTTGCATCAGATAGATTAGGGTTCAAACCAGGCTATGAATTACTACTTCAATGTAATTAAGTGAATTATTTAATTTTTCTGAGCAGATTAAATGAGATAACATTTGTGAAGGTGAAGGGTACGTAGTACTCAGGGAATTACATATATATGTAAGTACATATGTATATATGTAAGTACATATGTATATATGTAATGTATATATATATATGTAAGGCTTCCCAGATGGCTCAGTGGTAAACAATTTGCCTTCCAATGCAGGAGATGCAGGATCCATGGGCTTGATCCCTGCGTGGGGAAGATTGCCTGGAGCAGGAAATGGCAACCCCTCTAGTATTCCTGCTTGGGAAATCCCATGGACAGAGGAGCCTGGTGGGCCACAGTCCACAGGGTCACAAAGAGTCTAATACAACTTAGTGACTGAGCGCACACACCCACACACACCCACACACACATACATATATTAAAACACATGTATACATACATTTATGTATATACACAGACGTTATATACATATATATGTATGTATTTGGCATGTATATGTATTTGGAGAGGTGGGGCAGACACAGAAGTATGCCGAAAACTCTATGTAGGGTTCATGCTTTGGGAAAGGTGAACTTTTTTTGGCTGCGCCATTTGACTTATGAGAATCTTAGTTCCTCAACCAAGATTGAACCCAGTGAACTCTGTAGGGAAAGTGCAGAGTCTAACCACTGGACCACCAGGGAATTATCTGGGAAAGATGAATTTTTAAAAAGAAAAGTGAACATAAAGACAGATTTATTCATTTATTTGCTTTTAGTCATTTATTTATTTTATTTTGTCTGTTCTTAAAAGGCTGTATGAAGATAGTTTGCAAAGATATATATCATAAAAGAGTACTTTCTAAGGATAGTTTGTGAAGGCACATATAGTATAAGATCAAAATAAGTAAAAATTAGGTTTAAGAAAAATGAGACAAAGGGAAAAATATGACAATAAACCAGAGAAGAAGCCTCAGGTTGGTTTAGAATAGAAGTCTATTGCTGTAAATTTCATACCTTTGCTTGAGATGGGCTGTAAGTTCAGCTTGAAATCTTAGATATTGTTCTGTTTGATATAGAGTCATTTAAGAGGAACTATCCTGCTGATCAAAGGCTGAGAGAGGAAAGTGAGTGAGGAGGCTGACGTGGTGGTTAACTGCAGATATTAAATGGTTTTCTTCTGATGGATATTCACTTTATTGCTGCAAGCACATTCTGCTATCCATACGTTAGAAGCTTATGTAAAACTTGGCTTAATTTGGCTTTCAGGAGCAAGTTTAAACAGGTAAAGATTTTATCTGTGAACTTCCATGTGATTCCTCTGTTATCTTGCACCTCACGGTTTTTTTTTTTTTGAAACCCATATATTGAAGCCATTAGAGGGAGTACGAAAGAAAAGGTAAGTGTTCTTGGTGGCAAAGGACTATGGCAATTGGGTTGTTTGTTCCCAGGATGGACTGGTTTACAGAGAAAAGCTGAGCAGGGGTCAGAAAGAGGAGGCTGGCCATCTTAGCACCTTCTGGATCTTCATTTAGGCATCATTATTTTGTTTGAACTAAATTGCCAGAATATCAGACACATCCATATTTAAAATATAAACATGCTTCAAAAATACATTTCTAAGCCAAGTATACATAATGTTTTGATTATCTGATCTTGTCAGTCACCCACATATTAGTTCTATTCCTGTTAGCAGTGAATGAGAGCCAGTGTTAACTTGAAAGATCATATGCCCATGTCTGTGCAGCTTTAAACATTTTGAAGCATTTCAGGTTACCTGCTATGGTCTGCATGTGTCTGCCCCAAATCTATGTGTTGAAATCTAACCCCTAAGGTGATGGTACACGGAGGTGGGACCTTTGCGAAATTATTAGGTCATAAGGACAGAGCCCCCTTCATGGATCACTACCTTGTTGTGGCAAAAGGGCTTGCATAACTCAATGAAGCTATGAGCCACGCCTTGCAGGGCCACGCAAAACAGATGGGTCATAGCAGAGGTTTCTGACAAAACATGATCCACTGGAAGAGGGAATGGCAAACCACCCCAGTATACTTGCTGTGAGATCCTCATGAACTGTATAAAAGGCCAAAAAGATATGACACAAAAAATGAGTTCCCCAGGTATAAAGGTGTTCTATATGCTACTGGGGAAGAGCAGAGGAGCTAGCCCCAGAATGAATGAAGTGGGCTGGGCCAAAGGGGATATGACACTCTGTTGTTGATGTGTCTGGTGAGGAAAGTAAAATCTTATGCTGCAAAGAACAGTATTATTTAGGAACCTGGGATGTTAGGTCCATGAATAAAGGAAAACTGGACATGGTCAAGCAGGAGATTGCCTTGCGTCTATCTGCAATGCTGGAGACCTGGGTTTGATCCCTGGGTTGGGAAGATCCCCTGGAGAAGGAAATGGCAACCCACTCCAGTACTCTTGCCTGGAAAATCCCATGGACAGAGGAGCCTGGTAGGCTATAGTCCATGGGGTCGCAAAGAGTCGGACATGACTGAGTGACTTTTTAAGCAGGAGATGGTAAGAATGAACATTGACATCCTAGGAAGCAGCTAACTAAATAGATCTAGATAACAGTGTGCCTTAAGAACTACGGCAGAGGCTTGTAACATTGTATAGGAGATGGTGAACAAAACCATCCCAAAGAAAAAGAAAAGCAAGACGGCAAAGTGGTTTTCTGAGGAGGTTTTACAAATAGTGGAAGAATGGAGACAAGCAAAAAGCAAGGGAGAGAGGCTAAGGTGCAGCCAATTAAATCCAGAGTTTCAAAGATTAGCTAGAAGAGACAAGAAGGCCTTCTTCAATGAGCAGTGTTTCATACCAGAGGAAAACAACCAAAGGGGAAAGACGAGAGATCTCTTCAGGAAAACTGGAAACATTAAGGGAGCATTCCACCCGAAACGGGCACAAAAAAGGATAAAAATGGTAGAGACCTAGTAGCTGCTGAAGAGATAAAGAAGAGATGGAAAGATATTACATGGAAGAACTGTCTTAAAAAGGTCTTAAGGAACTGGATTACTATGATGGTGTGGTTAGTCTCCCAGAGCCAGACATTCTGGAGTGTGAGGCCAAGTGGGCCTTAAGAAGCATTGCCATTAACAAAGCTAGTGGATGAAATGAAATTCCAGAACTATCCAATCCCTAAAGTTAGGAGCCCATCAAGGTTTTGCATTCAATATGTCAGCAAATCTGAAAGACCTAGCAGTGGCCACCGGCCTGGAAAAGGCCAGTCCTCATCTGAATTCCCAAGAAAGGTAGTACTTTGGAACTACCACATGGGAATGGTGTCCAACGTGCACCAGCGAACAATTGTACTCATTTCCTGTGCTAGTAAGGTCATGCTTAAAATCTTGCATTCTGGGCTACAGCAATAGGTGAACCAAGAGCTTCCAGATGTCCAAACTGGGTTTAGAAAAGGAAGAGGAACTAGAGATCAAATTGCCAACATTTGCTAGATTATAGAGAAAGCAAGGGAATTTCAGAAAAACACCTATCTCTGTTTCATTGACTATGCTAAAGCCTTCGACTATAGATCATGACAAACTGTGGAAAGCTCTTAGAGTGGTGAGAATACCAGATCATCTTGCCTGTCTCTTGAGAAACCTGTATACGGGTCAAAAAGCATCAGTTAGAATCCTGTATGGGACAACTGATTGCTTCAAGATCAAGAAAGGAGTACAACAGGGCTGTCTGCTGTCACCCTGTTTGTTTAACCTATAGACAGCACATCATGAGAAATGCTGGGCTGGATGAGTTACAAGCTGGAGTCAAGATAGGCTGGAGAAACATCAACAACCTCAGATATGCAGATGATACCACTCTAATGGCAGAAAGCAGAGGAATTAAAGGGCTTGTCAATGAGGTTAAAGGAGGAGAGTGAAAGAGCCGGCTTAAGACTAAATATTAAAAAAAACTAAGATCATGGCATCCAGCCACATTACTGTATGGCAAATAGAAGGGGAAAAGGTGGAAGTAGTGACAGATTTCCTCTTCTTGGGCTCCAAAATCACTGCAGACAGTAACTGCAGCCATGAAATCAGAAGATGACTGCTTCTTGGCAGGAAAGTGATGACAAACCTAGACAGTGTGTTGAAAAGCAGAGACATTACTCTGCCGACAAAGGTTTGTATAGTCAAGGCTATGATCTTTCCAGTGGTCATGTACAGTTGTGAGAGCTGGACTATAAAAAGGGCAGAATGCCAAAGAATTTATACCTTTGAACTGTGGTGCTGGAGAAGACTCCTGAAAGTCCCTTGGACAGCAAGGAGATCAGACCAGTCAATCTTAAGGGAGATCAACCCTGAATATGCATGGGAAGGACTGATGCTGAAGCTGAAGCTCCAGTATTTTGGTCATCTGATGCAAACAGATGATTCATTGGAAAAGTCCTTAATGCTGGGAAAGATCAAAGGCAGGAAGAGAAAGGGATGATAGAGGATGAGATGGTTGGATGGCATCACCAACGCAATGAAGATGAACTTGGGCAAACTCCAGGAGATGGTGAGGGACAGGGAGGCCTGGCATGCTGCAGTCCATGGGGTCGCAAAGAGTCAGACATGACTGGGCAACAGAACAACAGAAACAACAAGGATGGAACACTTACTAATGGAGTTAGTGCCCTTATAAGGAGTTCCAAGAGAACTCCCTCACCCCTTGCTGCCCTCCTGAGGGAGACAGTGAAAAGTCTGACCTGGAAAAGGGCCCTCACCTGACCATGTGGGCACCCAGATCTTGGATTTTCAGTTTCCAAAACTGTGAGAAAGAAATACCTATTATTTATCGGTCACTTAATCTGGTATTTTGTTTTAGTAGCCTAAACAGACTAAGAGTCCATACTCCACATTTGTGATTCTCACAAAAATACTCTGAATAAGGCAGAGCTGGTGTTATCATCATTCTCATTTCATGAAGAAACATCTTCAAAGTGTTTGATTTAGTCCTAAGCTCATATTTCTGAGAAATGGCAAAGAATGAAATCTTTGCATTCTGCTTTTTTCCATGATAAAAAGAGAAAACTACAGGATCCTGGAATAGAAAAAAGTATGATGTTCATTTAAAAATTGGGAAAATCTGAATAAAATCTATAGTTTAGTTAATGGTGATGTACCTCTCTTAGTTCTTAGTTTTAACAATCTAAAATTGTTAAATGAATCTAGGATTAACAATCATGAATCTGGAGACAGAAGGGGGACCATCTGAACAATGACTATTTTAGGAATACCTGAGCTTCCCAGGTGGTGCTAGTGGTAAAGAACCTGCCTGCAAATGCAGGAAATGTAAGAGACATGGGTTTGACCCCTGGGTTGGGAAGATCCCCTGGAGGAGGGCATGGCAACTGCCTTCCAATATTCTCACCTGGAGAATCCCATCAACACAGGAGCCTGGCAGATTATGGTCCATAGGGTCACAAAGAGTTGGACATGACTGAAGCAATTTAGCATGCATGCACAGGTTCTCAAGAGGCATAAATGAGAATTTTAGAAAAAGATACTGAATAAGTATCTGATGGGGGAAAAATATAAAGAATGTCTTCTAAAAACATAGTCAGAAAGACATGAAGAGAAGTCAACAGTGTCAGATGTGACATTCCACTGCCTGCATGTCTAAAATGAAAGTCACTCCTTGCTCACCAAATCAGCTATTCCTTTGAAGTTTCCTGGCTCTGTGAATGGCATTAGCACCATGAACTGGAAAGCCAGAAACCAGAGATTCTTCCCTCTTCCTGAGCCCCCTATCCAATCAGTCACCGCGCCTCTGGACTCCATTTACTCTCTCTCCCATCTTTTTACTACCGAGTTCAGGCCTCCAGGATCTCTCTCACCTGAACTGTTTCTTGCCATAGTCTCTTATCTGGTCCTCTACTCCCCATCTTCTTCATTTCTTCCTTATTTTCAAAGATAATTTTTTTCTTTCCTTTTTTTTTTCTTCACTTTTGGCATTTTTAAAGATAGAGAAAAATCCAAGAGAAGAGAATAGCCATCATCCATATTCTAATCACTCAGAATTAATCACTGTTGACATATTATTTATTTGCTGCCAGTTTTTCTTTTGAAAGAAAAATCACTCTTTTGTTTTTCAAAAACAAAATGACCTGCATTCCATATAAAGGATTGAAACAAGATGAAAGAATTACAGAGATGAAAGTTTAGAAATCACCTCAAGTCTCATGTTGCAGAAATCATCATCACTGAATTAGAAACCAACATTCTAGTTCTCTCTTAATAACCAGAGTGAACTTCCTAAACGAAAACAAAATCAGCTGCATTCCCATTCTTAAAATCTTGTAACATTTTAATCTAATCATGAGAAAAATTTCAGACACACCAATTTGAGATACAGTGTACAAAACATCAGATCAGTCCTCCTCAAAACTGTCAAGATCATGCAAAACAAGAAAGATGGGAAAAGTGATTCAGCCAAGAGATGCCTAAGGAGACTGATGATTAAAATATAATGTGCTTTCCTGGATGAGATTATGGGACAGGAAAAGGACATTAGTGCAGAAAGAAGTGAAATTTGAATAAAATCTAGAGTTTAGTAGATGTTGAGTGTTAGTCGCTCAGTTGTGTCCAACTCTCTGTGACCCTATGGACCATATAGCTCACTAGGCTCCTCTGTCCATGGAATTCTTCGGGCAAGAATACTGGATTGGGTAACATTTCCTTTTTCCAGGGGATCTTCCTGACCCAGGGGTTGAACCTGGGTCTTCTGCATTACAGGTGATTTCTTTTTTTTTTTTTTTTTAATTTTTTTTTTTTATTAGTTGGAGGCTAATTACTTTACATCATTACAGTAGTTTTTGTTATACATTGAAATGAATTAGCCATGGATTTACATGTATTCTCCATCCCAGTCCCCCCTCCCACCTCCCTCTCCACCCGATCCCTCTGGGTCTTCCCAGTGCACCAGGCCCGAGCACTTGTCTCATGTACCCAACCTGGGCTGGTGATCTGTTTCACCCTAGATAATATACATGTTTCAATGCTGTTCTCTTGAAACATCCCACCCTCGCCTTCTCCCAGAGTCCACAAGTCTGTTCTATACATCTGAGTCTCTTTTTCTGTTTTGCATATAGGGTTATCGTTACCATCTTTCTAAAGTCCATATATATGTGTTAGTATACTGTAATGGTCTTTATCTTTCTGGCTTACTTCGCTCTGTATAATGGGCTCCAGTTTCATCCATCTCATTAGAACTGATTCAAATGAATTCTTTTTAATGGCTGAGTAATATTCCATGGTGTATATGTACCACAGCTTCCTCATCCATTCGTCTGCTGATGGGCATCTGGGTTGCTTCCATGTCCTGGCTATTATAAACAGTGCTGCGATGAACATTGGGGTGCACGTGTCTCTTTCAGATCTGGTTTCCTTGGTGTATATGCCCAGAAGTGGGATTGCTGGGTCATATGGTAGTTCTATTTCCAGCTTTTTAAGAAATCTCCACACTGTTTTCCATAGTGGCTGTACTAATTTGCATGCCCACCAACAGTGTAAGAGGGTTCCCTTTTCTCCACACCCTCTCCAGCATTTATTGCTTGTAGACTTTTGGATAGCAGCCATCCTGACTGGCGTATAATGGTACCTCATTGTGGTTTTGATTTGCATTTCTCTGATAATGAGTGATGTTGAGCATCTTTTCATGTGTTTGTTAGCCATTACAGGTGATTTCTTTACCATCTGAACCACTAGGAAAGTCTGGAGTTTAGTGGGTAGTCATGAGTAAATGTTGGTTTCTTAGTTTTGACCCAGGTGCCACGATTGTGTAAGACATGTAGGGGAAACTGGATGAGAGATATATAAAGACTCTGTGTCTTACCTTTGTAACTTTTCTATAAATCTGAAACAATTTTAAAGTTTTAAAAAATTACACAAAAATACAAGTTACACAAAGAGAAAACCTTTAGTATCATCTCAACTTTCAGAGGGACTTTATACTTTTTATCTTAGCAGATAAGTCTTTTCATGGACTGGAACTTCCCTTTTTATCACTGGTCCCATCCCCCATAAACCTACCTACACATCATACCCCCTTCAGTGTAGCTGAATGGAACCACAGAAAAGACCGTGATGCTGAGAAAGATTGAAGGCAAGAGGAGAAGGGGACGACAGAGGACGAGATGGTTGGATGGCACCGCCGACTCAATGGACATGAGTTTGAACAAGCTCTGGGAGTTGGTGAGGGACAGGGAGCCTGGCATGCTGCAGTCCCCAGGGTTGCAAAGAGTTGGACACGACTGAGCACCTGAACAACGAAGAGGACCCATGTGACCGTGACATGCTGTCTTTGAAAGACTGCTTCTGTTCCTATGCTTCCTTTATCAGGGTGACCTCCTAGGTTTTTTGTTTTGTTGTTGCTGCTGCCGTTCAGTCGTTCAATTGAGTCCGACTCTTCGTGATTCCATGGACTATACAGTCCATGGAATTCTCCAGGCCAGAATACTGGAGTGGGTAGGCTTTCCCTTCTCCAGGGGATCTTTCCAACCCAGGGATTGAACCGAGGTCTCCTGCATTGCAGGTGGTTTCTTTACGAGCTGAGCCACCAGGGGAGCCCAGAGACACAGATACAGAGTAACTACATCTGTGGAGAGATAACTGTAAGTTATACAGGAAACTTCTACTGTGCACCCTTAATACTGAGTTGTTCAAAAGTCAGCTGTAGTCTTCTTGTACCCACTCTTGTCTCCATCAAGTGTATCCTCTATTCAACAGCTATAATAATCTCTTAAAGGTACAAATTTAATTCTATTTTTCTTAAAACTTTCCTTTGGACTGTCTTTGTTCTTAGAATGAGAGTCAAAATGTTCTGCAGCCTCATTTCTATAAGAGTTCAGGGTTGCACTTTTATAATAGACTTGGTGGTGTGTGCAGTGGTCTGAGAAGCTGTTATTTTCCTTGGCACACATTTGCCCCCTCTCCTTTTCTGCTTAAATCTTACTAATTATTTAATAAAAACTTCCCCTCATCTATCCACTCCCTCCTTGTCACCTTGAGCACACACCCCTAGTTTCTGTCTGGTTTGAGGGGAGAGGCTACTACTATCTTTTCATGGTTAAGAGTTGACCTGAATTGGAAGTGGCTCTATTCTTTTTTTCCCAGAATTTTGTTGTTTTAGCTATTGCATTTAGGTATATTCTTGAGTTAATTTTAGTAGATGGTATGAGATAGGGGTCCCACTTTATTTTTCTGCATGTTGGTATCCATTTTTCCCAGTGCCATTTGTTGAAAAGACACCTTATCCTGTATTGAGTTGTCTTAGCACCCTTGTTGACAAATCAGGTTTTAAATAAACCTATCAAATATGAGAAAAGATAGTATTGAAAAATTAAACACACTTGGGACTTAATGCTCAGGTCACTGGTCAGATACTTTTTTTTTTCAGTTTTTGTTCTTTAAAAATTTTTTTTGAAGTGATTCTGTTCTTTAACTGGTATGTGGTCACAGCAAGCAACTTGTCTGTTTCCTCATCTTTGTTCTGAGAATTAAGTAGTGTAATAAGTGCTTAGAACATCACCTGGCACAGAATGGGGTTCAGAAGTAGCTGTTGCTATGCTATAATCTGTTCTTTGCCTTCGTAGTCCTGGACACCAGCATCATTAATGCATTATATTGGCCCCACTGGGTTTCTAGTGTCTAACACAAATATTTGTTGAGTAACTGTTGTTTCCTTTGTCTGGATTGCACTTTCACTCTTTCTCCTCCCCCTTCTCCACGGAGTCAACCAGTGCCTGCTCCTGTTCCCACCTCAGCTGGGCCAGTGTCACCCAAAGCCTCCCTGCTCACGACACCTTTCCCCGAAATAGCGATGCCTTCTCTGGTTCTTAAAGCTCCTGTTCTTCCCACTTTGTCAGAACTGCCAGTCTCTCATTAGACTCTCAGCCCTGTGAGTACTATACGCTCAGAAAAAAAAAAAGCTCCTGAAGATGAATAAGTAATTGGATTATTGTCCCTAGGCTGACTGTACTCTTGTGAGGATCAAACGGTAAGATCTCAATAATTTTCCTATCTAAAAAATCAACCTGAAGTGTCTCAAGAATAGTGAAAGTTGAGTCTCTGATATAATATTGGCAGTTAGTAAGGACTTGGGACTCAGTGATATCAGGGGTTTGGGGCAAAAGAAAAAAGAAAGGTGTTTGACAACTTTTAGGTGAAACATGGACAGCTGATAAGGCTAGGGATATTTAAGAGGCATGCACTCACACTGTGTATACATGTGTAAAATTGTCCCCAAAACATGTAGAGTAAGTTTCTCAAAGACCTTCTCTTTTTAAATATCTCAAGACATCTTGTATGTTGCTTGTACACAATAAATGCTTAGCAAATGCCTAGTGGGTGACACAAACTCACATCATAGATGAACAGATAAATGAAGGCAGAGTCTTAGAGGCATCTGGTCTACCTTCAAAATGAACAAAACAATTCTTAGAAATCTTCCAAATGAAAGATGAAAGTTTGCATGTTTCAAGGATAAGTATTAAAAAACTAACTAGGACTTCTCTAGCTAATGAGAAGGAGAAGGAAATGGCAACCCACTCCAGTATTCTTACCTAGAGAATCCTGTGGACAGAGGAGCCTGGTGGGCTGCTGTCTATAGGGTCGCATAGAGTCGGACGCGACTGAAGTGACTTTGCATGCATGCATGCATTGGAGAAGGAAATTTCAACCCACTCCAGTATTCTTACCTGGAGAATCCCAGGGACAGAGGAGTCTGGTGGGCTGCTGTCTACGGGGTCACACAGAGTCGGACACAACTGAAATGAATTAGCAGCAGCAGCGGCAGCAGCTCATGAGAAGGATCATTTTCTCATATCAGTCAGAACTTTAATAACAGAGAAAAATTCAATTTCTGGGCTTTTCTCATAAATGGGAGGATGGTATTTTTATATTCAATGGAACTCATTCTTTGATTTTTTTGTATTGTTATGGAATAAACAGCTAGTCTTAATCACAACAGGAAATTCAACTCACATCTTTCCCAGTTGTGGCAAATTCTCAACATCCTACAGGGAAGTCTTTAAACAAAAGATAGTTTTGGAATGTTGGGGTTTCTCCAGTGTGACCCTTCCTGCCAATGGGGCAGTTTTGGAGTGACTTGTGATTTACTTGTATTTTTGTTTTCACTCAACAGTAGAGAATAAAATTTAAGACATATGGCCATGTAAGGCCCGACCAGTTTTGAACTGTTTAATTTGGTGATGACTGCTAGTGCAGAATATACACATTTAGAAAAACAACAAATAAACAACCAACCACATTTTTGGCTCAGGTAGAGCAAAGGAAGATTAAAGAATAATTAGATTATTTATTTATTAAGAATATGAATTTACAACTAAATCACTTGTGAGTAAAACTTTTTTGAGAAAAATTTAAAAATTCAATATTAAAAAATACATGTCACATAGGAATCAAATATTCAGTACTGAAACCTTTGTCTTTATTTCTATCTTCTTTAGAAAGGAGCAAACAGTTGATTAGGATTTTGGTTAGCTTCAAATTTGTGGTGTGAGCAATAATGTTTATATCACAAATGCTAACTCAGAATAGTGTTGCTCACCCATTTGTATGCCAAACACGTGATCACAAGGGGATACATCAAGGCGAAGAAGAGCTAAGGTATTGTGATTGTTGTTTTGGCTCCAACAGGCAACCTCAGTCAAGTTACAGAGAACTTTCTTCCAAAGTGAGACCCATCTAGTCACAAAAAGATTCCACTACTCTGAGATGTAAAAACACTTCTCATGAAAAGAGATGGAGAAATTGAAATCTGAGCAAGTCAGCTCTCCCAGCAGGACAAGCAGAAGCCATATGGAAGCTTAATTTTCTTTTGACTACTTTAAATGAGAATCCGGATTTACCTGAGAGATTTAAAACTGATTGACAAGGCCCTTGAGGTGATCTCCTCAGTTGCAGAAACAAGAAGAGTTAATTGGGCAAGATAATGGAGTCAATTTTGTTAATTCTTCAAGTAGTTCAGTTTCTTTTCTCCTTCAGTCAGTTTTTTTTTTGGGGGTGGGGGTAATTACAAAAGCAAGAAAAATCAGATTTACAACTCCAAGTCCTTCCAAGTGATTTAAATATGTACTGTTAAGTGTTGACTGGGCAGCTTAATGAAGCCCATGATTTAGAGCCACAGCAGACTTGATAAACGCCTAAATTTTCTTACAGATTTCTCATAAAAAACATGTTTATAAGTTAAGTTTTGCACAGGATTTAATAAGAATGTGCTACCCTTGAGCATGATATGGAATCATGTTGAAAAATTCTCAGTTGTCACTGTGGAATTTTGGACACAAGATGAAATAAAAAGTTGAGGTATCTTTCATTTTGATAGAACCCTATTTTGTTCACTGTAGGTATTAACAGGAGATTTTGTAAAAAGGAAGGTAGTGGGGGAAATGACAAATCTAGAAAAAACAACAACAAAAAACCCCTCCATATGATTGGCTCTGATATACCAAAGAAAAATTAAGAGAATAACTCTATTACTAACTTGGAAGCTATTGAAATTCAAAATCTGCAACTTTCTTTGTGAATGCTGTCACTTCAGTCATGTCCGACTCTTTGTGATGCTATGGACTGTAGCCCACCAGGCTCCTCTGTCCATGGGATTCTCCAGGCAAGAATACTGGAGTGGGTTGCCATGCCCTCTTCCAGGAGATCTTCCTGACTCAGGGATGGAACCTCTTTCTCCTGTGACTCCTGCATTGCAGGTGGATTCTTTACCTCTGAGCCACTGGGGAAACCCCATTTGATCTTACAGAAACATTTGCACAAATACACAAGGGTATGAGAACAAAGTTGTTTTCTTCTGTGTGGTTCATAACAACACAAAATGGCACCTCCATTTGTCCATCAATAGGGAGTTAATAAGCTACATTATTTCTATCCATACAATTAACTAGCTAGATCTATAGCATAGATATAAAAAGTGCCTCTCATGTATTCATTAGTTCAGTCAAAATATTTTCTTGAGAGTTAACTGAATACTAGTCAAGATGCTAGGGATAAAGGATGGGAGGGATGAGGAGGGTCAAGGCCACAGCTCTCCTCAAGTCAGCATGTGGAGAGAGAGAAGAGAGAAGAAACCAGTTAGATGATTTCAAATAGTTAAGCTATCAAGAAATAGAGCCAGGTGATACGGTAATAGGGCATGATTGGAGAGGCTGTTTTTTTGTTTGTTTGTTTTTGAGGCAGCTTTGAGTCCACAACTACCTGGCTCTTAAAGATTAATTTATTTTTAATTGGAGGATATTGCTTTACTATGTTGTCTTGGTTTCTGCCATACATCAACATGAATCAGCCATAGGTACACACGTGTTCCCTCTCTCTTGAACCTCCCTCCCACCTGCCACTCCATACCACCCCTCTAGGTTGTCACAGAGCACCGGGTTGAGATCCCTACATCATATAGCAAATTCCCACTGGCTCTCTGTTTTACTTATGGTAATGTGTATGCTTCAATGATACCCTCTGAATTCATCCCACCCTCTCCTTTGCCTGCTGTGTTCACAAGTTCTCTATGTCTGCATCTGGAGAGGCTCTTTTGACTAAGGAAGGCCCAGAAAGTGACATGTGACTTGGAGACCCGTGGTCTAGGCAAACAGAGGAGTGTGTGCAGAGGCTCTCAGGTGGGATGGGCTCGGTGTCTCCTGAACAGAGAGGACCCACGCAGCTGGCACCGCCTGCAGTTAAAGAGATCTTAGGGAGCTGGATCTCGGAGGGCTCAGGCAGCCACAGTGAGGAATTTAGATGAATCCTATGTGCAGTAAGAAGAAACTAGTGAAAGGATCCAAGTAGGGAATTGACATGATCTGATAAATGATATAAAAAGATCACAGTGGCAGTACCTGCTGAAAGGGAAGAGAGAGGCAGGGAGAAACATCCAGCCAGAATCGCAGAGTCTAAGTAAAGGATGATAATGATTTGGCCATAACTTGGTCCAAAGTGATGTGTTAGTTGCTCATTCATGTTTGACTCTTTGTGATCCCATGGACTATGGCCCCCCCAAGGCCCTTCTGTCCATGGAATTCTCCAGGTAAGAACAGTGGAGTTGGTTAGCCATTCTCTTCTCCAGGGGATCTTCCCAACCCAGGGATCGAATCCAAGTCTCCTGCATTGCAGGCAGGTTCTTTACCATCTGAGCTACCAGGGAAGCCCAAGGTTATGTCAAACAGTGAATGAATTTGAGTTCTCTTTTGGAGGGTGGTATTGTTGAGAGCACATGCTATAGAAATCACTGCTTCATGTCTCTTGACTTGAAACTACATCTGTGTTCTCACAAGGATTCTTAATGTCTCATGTTCCTCCTGCAAATCTGAGAGGAATGAATGAGTGAATGATTGAAAGAATGAATATTGCCAGGTCTGTGCTATCTCTTTCAGAAGACCATTGGTAAGATTGCTACTGCTAAGTCACTTCAGTCGTGTCTGACTCTGTGTGATCCCATAGACGGCAACCCACCAGACTCCCCCGTCCCTGGGATTCTCCAGGCAAGAACACTGGAGTGGGTTGCCATTTCCTTCTCTAATGTGTGATAGTGAAAAGTGAAAGTGAAGATGCTCAGTCGTGTCCGACTCTTAGCAACCCCATGGACCGCAGCCTACCAGGCTCCTCCATCCATGGGATTTTCCAGGCAAGAGTACTGGAGCGGGGTGCCATTGCCTTCTCCGATTGGTAAGATTAAATAAGATAAAACTCGTGAAAACATTTGGTAAATGGTCCAAGTGTTCCATTAGTATCAGTTGTTAGTATTGTTGATTCAGAGAGGCTCCAGATGGAGAGCTGCACTGCAGCTGGGCTCCTGCCTGTCATCTCCCCAGTGTCAGAGGGATTATTGCTATTGTTTTAGTCACTGAATTGTGTCTGACTTGTTGCAATCCCACGAACCGTGGAAAGCCAGGCTCTTCTGTCCATGCAATTCTCCAGGCAAGAATACTGAAATTTGTAGCCATTTCCTTCTCCAGGGGATCTTCCCTACCCAGGGATCAAACTTGCGTCTCCTGAATTAGCAGATGGATTCTTTACCTCTGAGCCACCAGGAAAGCCCCTAAGGTGTTTTAATTTGTAAAAATCAGCCCATTGTCACAGAGATAAGTGAGCACTTCTGCAAAATCTTCTAGAAGGTGGTTTCTCTATGGAAAGTGGATAAAGTGTGTCTCATCAATCAAGGCAGAGCAGAGAGATGAAGCTGAGGGAGAATGAACTAATTAGTAATTACAAAACAATTGGCTGCTATGCAAGCAATAAAAATAATAAAATATTTTCCAAAGCATTTCTGGCATGCTGGAGTGATTTCATTAAGTCAAATTTCTCCCAGGGCTTAAACTCTTCCTGCTTGTGAATTAGTCCCTTTGGGGGCTATTCTTTCTGTCAGGTATGTGGGGGAAGTTCAGGAAGTTCTGAACGCCCAGATTTTTAGTAACTTCCAAGTCTTTCACTTGATATACAGAAAATGGGTAGAACTTTCAAGGAATGTAATTCTTTCCCCTTACAGGTTAAGAATTACAACTTCAGGGAAGGAAGGAAAGCTTTAGTCCCAGGTGAAATTGCTTGTGATCGTAAACATATAATATGATATATGGGCATAAATGGAGACAATCTGTCAATTCATTTAATATGTTTTTTTGACTGCCTTCAAGCATTAGATACTGAAGGACATTCAGTTCATGTTTTATAACCAGTGTAGAGAATATTGTATCTGAAAGCCTTTCTCCCCCTGCCTGTCATTTTTGGAGAGGAGAGCAACTCCGGGTTACACGTGCATGCTCAGTCGCTCAGTTGTGTCTGACTTTTTGCAATCCCATGGACTATAGCCCGCCAAGCTCCTCTGTCCATGGGATTTTTCAGGCAAGAATACTGGAGTGCAGGTTACCCAGGGGAGGTTACCTTTTACAGGAAGAGTCAGACAGAGAGAAGGGGAAGGAATACCTGTAGGATCCATAATGATTTATTAATCCTGAAGCCACAAGCAACAGTCATTTCTTCTGTAAAATCTAATTGACGTCAGTGACTTTGAACATTCATGCTCATTGCCTTTGAGTTCAATCTTATCTTGGTTTCATCATACCACCCACTACCTCCCTCTACCTTCAAACAATGGACCCATCAAGTCAGTTCTGAGCATGCCCCAGGCTCACTTTCCTAGGGGAAAATTGAGCATTACCTCATTTCCTAAAAATGTGTCCAACAGAAACAAAACACTTCTCTCTATGAAAAGCAGACAGCAATATTAACATTTGCCAATTTAGTTGGTGATTTGATCATTTTAAGGACCACAGAATGTTTGTAGTAGGGCTAAATGTGTGCCAGTGTAGCCTTTGGGAAGCATTTCTTTTTTGCTCTTGAATATATATTTTTAGCAAGTGAGAAATAATCATCTTCCATTACAAAATAGATATGTGGTTTGCACAAAATTAACATGATTTGACATTCACCAAGCGAAATGAAAGTTGTGATGCAATCTTTCAAGTCAAAAGTATTTTATGGAACATTAACATATCAAGTGAGAAGAATGTTCTTTGTAATCCAAAATATTGATTCATTAAAAAAAAAAAGACTTCATGGAATAGAATTGGTCATAAGTTATTATTGCTGTTCCCATAAAAATATTTTCTGTTTAAATTCATAACAAACGTTCTGAGAAGGAGAAATGTCTTTTCTATGTTCCATTTAACAACACAATAACTTTGTTTTCAGAATCTCATTTTATTCCAGCTGGAAGATATATGATCTTGTTATACAAAAACAACCACTTCATCTCTACAGAAACTTATTATAGGAATTTATGATTATCATGTTCTATGGAGGGTGTAAGGCACAACCTTTATCAAGTTTAAACTACATGCCGTGCAGCTGAAACCTCATCTTTGGGAGGATCGAAATTACTTCAATAAAGTTCTAAACACAGTTGAATGTTAAGAAATTTACAGCTATTTGATAGAAATGTGATCATATGTATTGTCTTCTAATAAGACTATTAAATAATGTTATCAATAATTATGATCCATCCTCATTGCATCTGTTTAATAAAGAAATGGCAAAAGATAGAATGTATGATAAAATTGTGAGGGAAGGGACACTGAAGTGTGAATGCTGAAGCTTGGCTGTGTGACCTTCATAAGGTCATGTGACAGGTGATTCCATGAAGACATTTCCAAGACTTCTGATATTATTACACAAGAACATTTCTGACACAAGATATTCCTGGCTCTAGGTTTTTGAGATTCATTTCTCTCTAAGATTCCTTTTCCTCTGACATAATCCTAGTCATAATTCAGGTCTGGCCTTATACAGGCCTTGCTCTGAGAGTTGCCCTGTGTACCCCATGTTATTCACCCCTGGTGACCAGGCTGGAGTCCGTGCTTTGAACTTGCATTTCACTTTGAGCTTCTCCATTTGTATTACCTCACATAAAATTTATTACTGTGTATATTCCCCAAACAAGGAGAAGGACCTGGCTTCTATGCCAACATTGTATACTCACCTCCTGGCACAGAACCTGGGGTATAGTGTATGCTCAGTCAACATTTTATGAATTGAATGAACAGATCTTCATTCTGTATAGAGTTACTCACAGTTCCACTATCACCAGGCCATTAGATATGAACTCAACACTTGCTCAAGTGGAAGATGGAGAGTTTAAAGAAGAAACAAATTTCCCTCTCAGTTTTCTAATTATACCTCCTAAACTTTTGTCTGATGGATATACTAAAATAGACTCGAAGGAAGTTGTTGTTCTTTCATTCAGTTGTGTCCTACTCTTTGTGACCCCATGGACTGCAGCATGCCAGGCTTCTCTGCCCTTCACCAACTCCCAGAACTTGCTCAAGCTCATGTTCATTGAGCAAGTGATACCATCCAACCATCTCATCCTCTGTCGTCCCTTTCTCCTCCTGCCTTCAATCTTTCCCAGCATCAGGGTCTTTTCTAATGAATCAGCTCTTCACATCAGGTGGCCAAAGTATTGGAGCTTCAGATTCAGGAGGTTGTAGGGAACAACAAAATATCTTAAAATTAAGACTTCTTTTTTTGGGTCCCACTTAACTGGGAGGTTCAAAGAGTATACTTGGCTTTGGAATGAATGGATCTAGGAGTTCTTATCATGCAATTGTAAAGCCACTTTTCTTTCTCTTCTTTTATCACTGCTTTCTCTGTGTAGACTTATTCTTAGGGCTCCTGTGGTGGCTCAGTGGTAAAGAATTCACCTGCCAAGGAGAAGACATGGGTTCAATCCCTGGGTTGGGAAGATCCCCTGAAGAAGGAACTGGCAAACCATTCCAGTATTTTTACCTGGGAAATCCTATGGACAGAGGAGCCTGGCAAGCTATCTATGGGGTCACAAAAGAGTTGGACATGACTTAGAGACTGAATAATAATAATCTTTGCATAGACTTATTCTTAGGCAGGATCTTACTGCTTGAGGGTAAAGTTGGCCCCATCTTACATTGTTGGTATAGCTCAACAACCCATAACAGCCTGGAAGGGTACCTCTTAGGTCAAATCTCCATCCCAGGGTCCATTGTGTAGCCACAGCAGGTGTGGAAATTTGTTTCCCCTGGGGAGGTGCTCACAGGGTGTGGGAGAGGAAAGAGTCTCACAGGAAAGAAGAAGAATTTGTTACCAGAAAAAGGGGAACAATATTTAGTGGGCTGACAAAACTTTGACCAACACAATTAACTGACAAAGAAGTACTGGACATCCTGGAAACCTGTCACCACTGGCTCCAATCAGCCATCTTGATTTTGCTTGATTGGAATGCAGGTGGATGGGAGGGCATTTTAGACATTTGTTTCCTTTCATGTATTGACTCATTACATAAAATATGTGTACCAAGGTCTAGGGATTTAAGAATGAACAGGACAGACAATGGTCTTTGCCCTGATGGGACAAAGCAAGGAAGCAAATATAATAAAAATTGTAACAAAAGCTATAAAGAAAATGAACTTTAAAGGCTCCATGTGTTAACTCTCATTTTCTTCATCTTTTCTCAGTATCATCTAATTAATGAGGTCCCACCCTGACTCTCTTTTAAAAACTTACAACCCACTCCATCCGACCCTGTTCACTTCTCATTCCTCTTCCTTTTTCTTTGTATAGCTTCTTTGACCTTCTAACATAATCCCTGACCTTCTGACATATTCTGTATTCACTTCTGACTTACATATTGCATGCGTGTTCAGTCACAAAGTTGTGTCTGACTCTTTGCAGACTCTTGGCAGACTATAGCCTGCCAAGGCCCTCTGTCCATGGAATTTTCCAGGCAAAAATATTGGAGTGTCTTCTGCATTTTTTTTTCTTTTTTTCTTTTCTTTTTTTAACCACTGAGCCACCTGGAAAGTCCACAATTTACATATTGAATTTGCATATTTTGTTTTCGCCATCCCCCTCCACTAGAATCCCTGCTAAAGGCAAGGATTTTCGTTTTCCTGTTTTGTTCACTGATGTATCTTCCAGTTCTTCATACGTAGAGGATGCTTGAAAAATTTTTGAATGAGTGAAGGAAATAGAAAATAGTGGAGATGATTTGTTGTTGTTCAGTCACTCAGTCGTGTCTGACTCTTTGGAACCCGTGGACAGCAGTACATCCGGCTTCCTGGTTCTATCTCCCGGAGTTTGCTCAAACTCATGTCCATCGAGTCAATGATGCCATCCAACCATCTCATTCTGTGTCGCCCCCCTTTTCCGGCCCTCAAGAGATGATTAGGATGAATTTTAGACAAGGGACACTGATAATTTTGTAAACTGAGATGTAAGCTCAGATGTCAATAGTGAGGAACTAGTCTTAAGGATATATGGGGCAAAAGGGATGCTTTAGTTAAAGAAAGCAGCAGATAAAAAGGAAAGAACTTGGAAGTTTAAGAAAATAAACTTGTTGGTGGGCTACAGCATGGTGAAGTTGGAGGTATGTAGAGGCCAGATCATTTGAGGTCCTGTAGTCCATGGTAAGGAATTTGGATTTTTATTCTAATGTGATGGAAAACCACTGAAAGATTTTAAAGTAAGAGAGACATGATTGGAATTACATTTTTATCTACTATTTTTTGAACTAGTTCAGAGTTATTTTCCCTGTCCAAGTAAACTTAACCTCTCCCTTGAATTTCATTTAATGGGTTTTCCCCATCTCCCTACGTTCCTCTCAATCTTTTCCCCACACAACAGCTCTGCTACTCATATCTGAAGTCTTTTTTTCCTGCCGAAACCTGGAATGCCTTCCCAATATCTCCAAGGCAAAATCCTAAGTCTCCTTGAATCCTACAGACCCTGACCATCTTCTGCTCCCTCTCTTCTTGCTCCCAAATGCTTGTCTCTTGCTCCCTCCTTCACAGGCACTTGGACCTTGATGTAATTTCTAGAACACACCAAGCTGCTCCTTCTTAGAGCCTGTCTGAGGGTCCCTCCCCTGCTCCCTCCATGCCCGATTACTGCCTCTTCACGTTTCTGGTTTGTCTAAATGTCACTTCCTCAGGGAGCTCTTCCTTGCTCACCCCCAATCCATTACTCTGATGTGAGCTTTCATTGCATCTTGTACTTTTCTTCAATAACATTAGATGCACACTTGGATGTTTATTTTCTAATGTGCTTTTCTCTCGAAACTATAAGCCCCATGAGGGCCTGGTCTGTGTCTATCTTATGCATTATCTCTCATGGAACCTGATTGTAGTAGCTTAATACATATTTATTGACTGATGTAATGAATTAAATAAATAGCTTAATCAAAACACAATTAGACTTGCTTTTTTAGTTAACTCATTCATTTATAGACCTGTAAACACACCCATTCAAACTCATTCTTTCTGCTCTTTTCCTTTAACAGCTTTATTTTTAATTTACTATACTTTTTCATCTTTGGCCTTGTCCAGAAGTTTTCCTCCAACCATTTTCTTCCACAATGATAATGTCCTGTGTTGGGGTTGTTCTCAGGGCCATCTCTGTCTATGAGAGGCAATAGTTCTGTCATTTCTGTTTCCTCCCTGCTTTGGGAGCAGGGTCATCCACTGACTCTGGGCCATTTCTCTATGTACAACCACATAGTGCTCATTTCAGAATAGACTGATGACTTTTAAATGGTAAGAAATGTAACTCCTCTGGAATTCTTCTTGGCTTTTGTTTTTGTTAGTTATTTTTATTATCTTTTATCTTCTTTTTAGTGAAGTATAGTTGCTGTACAATATTATATAACTTATGAATGTACAATATAGTGATTGACAATTTTAAAGGTTATATTACGTTAGCAGTTATTATAAAGTATTGACTGTGTTCCCTGTGTTGCCTGATATATCCCCATAGAATATTTAAAAATTTTTAAAAATTATTTTTAACTCTAATTTAATTTTTTATTGAAGTATTGAAGTTAATTTACAGTAGTTCAGGTATATAGCAAAGTGACTTAGTGTTTTACATATATATACACACACACATACATATATGTATGTATATGTGAATAGCTGTGTTGCTCAGTGATGTCTGACTCTTTGGGACCCCATGGACTGTAGCCAGCCATCCTCTACCCATCTATTTATCCTCTATCCTCTATTGTAGCCATCCTCTATCCCATACTGTAGCCAGCCAATCTCTTCTATCCATGGGGATCCTCCAGGTAAGAATACTGGGGTGGGTTGCCATGTCTCCTTCCAGGAGATCTTCCCAACCCAGGGATCGACCCCAGGTCTTCTGCATTACAGGTGAAGAGCTATATATATATAAATATATATATATTTTTCAGATTCCTTTCCATTATGGGTTATTACAAGATATTAATATAGTTCCCTGTGCTATACAGTAGGACATTGTTGTTTACCTATTTTGTATATAGAGCCAGACATCCTGGAATGTGAAGTCAAGTGGGCCTTAGGAAGCAAAGCTAGTGGAGGTGATGGAATTCCAGTTGAGCTATTTCAAATCCTGAAAGATGATGCTGTGAAAGTGCTGCACTCAATATGTCAGCAATTTGGAAAACTCAGCAGTGGCCACAGGACTGGAAAATATCAGTTTTCATTCCAATCCCAAAGAAAAACAATGCCAAAGAATGCTCAAACTACCACACAATTGCACTCATCTCACACGCTAGTAAAGTAGTGCTCAAAATTCTCCAAGCCAGGCTTCAGCAATACATGAACTGTGAACTTCCAGATGTTCAAGCTGGTTTTAGAAAAGGCAGAGGAACCAGAGATCAAATTGCCAACATCTGCTGGATCATCGAAACAGCAAGAGAGTTCCAGAAAAACATCTATTTCTGCTTTATTGACTATGCCAAAGCCTTTGATTGTGCAGATCACAATAAACTGTGGAAAATTCTGAAAGAGATGGGAATATCAGATCACTTGACCTGCCTCTTGAAAAACCTCTATGCAAGTCAGGAAGCAACAGTTAGAACTGGACGTGGAACAACAGACTGGTTCCAAATAGGAAAAGGAGTACGTCAAGGCTGTATACATTGTCACCCTGCTTATTTAACTTATATGCAGAGTACATAATGAGAAATGCTGGGCTGGAGGAAGCACAAGCTGCAATCAAGATTGTTGGGAGAAATATCAATAACCTCAGATATGCAGATGACACCACCCTTATGGAAGAAAGTGAAGAAGAACTAAAGAGCCTCTTGATGAAAGTGAAAGAGGAGAGTGAAAAAGTTGGCTTAAAGCTCGACATTCAGAAAACTAAGATCATGGCATCTGGTCCCATCACTTACTTCATGGCAAATAGATGGGGAAACAGTGGAAACAGTGTCAGGCTTTATTTTTTGGGACTCCAAAATCACTGCAGATGGTGATTGGAGCCATGAAATTAAAAGACGCTTACCCATTGGAAGGAAAGTTATGACCAACCTAGACAGCATATTAAAAAGCAGAGACATTATTTTGTCAAGAAAGGTCCATCTAGTCAAGGCTATGGTTTTTCCAGTGGTCATGTGTGGATGTGAGAGGTGGACTGTGAAGAAATCTAAGTGCTGAAGAATTGATGCTTTTGGACTGCGTTGTTGGAGAAGACTCTTGAGAGTCCCTTGGACTGCAAGGAGATCCAACCAGTCTATCCTAAAGGAGATCAGTCCTGGGTGTTCATTGGAAGGACTGATGCTGAAGCTGAAACTCCAGTACTTTGGCCACCTCATGCGAAGACCTGACTCACTTGAAAAGACCCTGATGCTGGGAAAGATTGAGGGCAGGAGGAGAAAGGGATGACAGAGGATGAGATGGCTGGATGGCATCACCGACTCGATGGACATGAGTTTGAGTAAACTCTGGGAGTTGGTGATGGACAGGGAGGCCTGGCACGCTGTGGTTCTTGGGGTCACAAAGAGTTGGACAAGACTGAAAGACTGAACTGAACTGAACTGAATGTTTATCTGTTAATCCCAAATTCCTAATTTATCCCTCTAAGTCCCTAATTTATCTCTCTCCCTCTGGAATTCTTGGTCTTTAGCAAGTATCTCCCCACGTCTGCAATTAAGGGAGACACTTGACAGTAGAAAGACACCGTGTGACCACTAGGATGGCTCAGGCAGAAGTGTGGTCTTGAGGAGCTGTGAGACCCTCTTTAGTGAAAAAAAACCAGGCCAGGAAAAAAGTGAGGGCAGTGTAGCATGATAATGTCATGGATACATTTCTCAAGGAGATAAGTCAAAGCCATTTTTTAGCAGGCAGAATAAGTGTTCATCAAGGAAACAAGATTGGATGTGACTTCAGCTTTAGCTATTTCAGCAAACAGGTGTTGAGTTCACCAACCTCCTTCCACTTTGGTGGGACCTTGACCTACTGGTTCCCTCAGAAGAATAGGCCGGAAGTCCACTGGCGCCTGGCTGAGCTGAAGGAATGGGCTAAGGAAAGGGGACCAGGACTGTGGGGGAGTGACACGCTCTTCAGGAGGGACTGGGAAGGCTGGTAGAGGGGGCTGTAGGGGGCACAGAGGCTGGAGAAGAGTCGGCCTTGTGTGGCTTAGTCGACTTGGTTACATGAGGCTCAGCCATCAGTTGAGAGACGTGGTTTCACAACCACCCCACCCAGTGTGGGATGAGGCCCCATAATAGAGTTTTATGTGATTCTCTCTTTACCTGCAGAGCATGGTTAAACATGAACTTGTGTGGCAGAAAGGGCCAGCCCTGGTTTTCAGCAAAGAGCTTTGTAGTAAAGCCACAATAGGATGAATCACAGCCTTCCTCAGCCTTTCTTTTCTTCCCCTTATGTAGTTTTAATTTGCTTGTTTGTTTCTGAGCTAATGTCATCAGTTTTATCTACTTGTCCAAATTAACTCAGACCTCTTAATAACATCAAGTTAGTTTTTGTTACTATTTGATATTTCCTGCTAGGTTTCCATATTAGATGCATGCATGTCACAAATAACAGCAACAGCGCGGCAGACTGAGTGAGCTGTTGGAAAGCTTGTGGGTAGTGTTTCCTGGAGATCAGTGGGTGAATCTTCTCTCCCAGCGGCTCCATTATCACTTTGGAATTTTTGAATAGAAAAATTGTCTGCAAGAAGTTGGTTATAAAAGGAAAGCCTTAAATGATCAAATGCTTCAACTAAAATATTTTTACTGTAAGAGCTGAAAAACTGAAGTAAGGACTGCTAACTGGAGTTCACAGTTTAGGAGAAAAAATGGGATAGAACTATCACCAGTAAAACATCCTAATCCACTTACTTGCTTTTTAACTTATTTACTTACTTATTGCCATATGGGTCAATTAAACCAGTCAATCCTAAGGGAAATTAACCCTGAATATTCATTGGAAGGACTGATGCTGAAGCTGAAACGCCAATACTTCGGCCCCTGATGCGAAGAGCTGACTTGTTGGAAAAGACCTTGATGCTGGGAAAGACTGAAGGCGAAAGGAGAAGGAGGGTGGCAGAGGATGAGATGGTTAGACGGCATCACTGACTCAATGGACACAAATTTGAGCAGACTGACTCTGAGGGATGGTGGAGGACAGAGAGGCCTGGCATGCTGCAGTCCATGGGGTTGCAAAGAGTCAGACATGACTTAATGACTCAACAGCAACAAATAGCCATGTGGGGAGTAAATGATTATTTTGTTTCTTTAATTTTTGTTCAACAATTATTTTAAAACATTTTCAATATACATGACTTTCTTTTACTTAAAAGTATTGCATACCTTATTTCTATATTCAAGCATATGTTTAAAACTTGGTTTGTGGTAAAAAGGATCATTTCTCCTTTGTGTTATTTGACAGGGTGCCAGTTGGACAGAAGAGTGAAATTTTGTGTTTTATTCCATTAGAAGGCTAAGAAACTTGACTAACTCTCCTTATTTGGAGAACAGGAAGTGGTCTAGGATTGAGATCCAAAAACATCAAATTTGTTTGATGTTACCAGTAGAGACCTGCCTTGATGTGGCTTCTTCAGATGTAACTGGAACTGAAAATTGTGACATCCAAAAATGGTGGGAGAGTTTGAGGAACATTAGTCAGAATCTGTTACCTGAAATTGCAGCCGTTGAAGTCACTATTCCCAGGGTAAATGTCTGATCTTACAGAATCTCTGCAATTATGATTATCTGAGAAAAGGTTTGTTTGAGAAGACCAAGATTTAATTACAATAACATTTTGAAGATTCCTTCTAAGCCATTCACATTTCTTTGATCTCTTTACCCACCTCAACTCATTTCTAGTCTTTCTGCTTCTTGATTGAATGAAAGAAACACAACTGGTGGTTTCTTGATGCCTGTATCAAGATTACCTGATGTTCCTTAAGATAAAGTTCTAAATTCCACACTGACTAGAAGAATCCAAGTTTTGGAAGCTGTGTTTTTGTTGAGCTCCCTGTTTCTCTGACATTCTAAAATTTGGAAACCACTGGTCTCTAGTATAAAAACCAATAACCACACATATAATGAATACTTTAGTTGCTACTGATATTACTAGCTGAATTAGTTTTAATGAAAACTAAGGCTGAGTATTTGACATTGTTACTATCTGTTTTTGCTTATTTAAATAATTCTTTCTTTTTAAAAGCTGAATTATAGCTGATTTACAATGTTGTATTATTTTCAGGTATACAGAAAAGTGTATGTGTTAGATGCTCAGTCGTGTCTTATTCTTTGTGACCTCACAGACTGTAGCCTGCCAGGCATCAGTCTACTCTGTCCTTGGAATTCTCCAGGCAAGAATATTGGAGTGGGTTGCCATTCCCTTCTCCAGGGGATCTTCATATATATATAAATTTTCAGATTGTTTTCCATCATAGGTTATAATAAGATATTGAATATAGTTCCCTGTGCTATACAGTAAGACCGTGTTTATGTGTTTTACATATAGTAGTATATAACTGTTAATCCCAAGCTCTTAATTTATCTCTCCTCTCTTTTCTCCTTTGATAACTCTTAGTTCATTTTCAGTATGTGAATCTGCTTCTGTTTTGTATATCAGTTCATTTGTATCTTTTTTTTTTTTAGATTACATAAATAAGTGATGTCATATGATATTTATCTTTCTGTCTGACTTACTTCGCTTGGTATGATAATCTCTAGTTCCAAATAATTCTTTATAAAGAATGTGATACCTCAGAATAAAAGAGAAAAATATCATTTATTTTAGCTTCCTCTCTTCTTGAGCTTAGAATATTCTAGACAGGTGGTTCTCAGTCTGAACTGTGCATAAGAATCACCTGGAGATTCTGAATCTGTTAGAATGCAGATTGCTGGCCCTCATCCCCAGGGTTTCTGGTTCTGCAGGTCTAGGGTGGACCTTAAGAGCTTCCTTTTCTTATAAGTTTCCAAATGTATTTGTCTTCTAGGATTGCTGTCACAAAATACAACGGACTGGGTACCCTGAACAAAAGAAACTTATTTTCCTCACAGTCCTGAAAGCTAGAAGTTGAAGACCAAGGGTTGGGTTCTCAGAGGCCTCTTGCTGGCTTGCAGATGGCGGCCCACTTGCTGCCTCTTCTCATGACCTTTCCTCTATGCCTGTGCAGCCTTGATATCTCCTTGTGTTCAAATTTCCTTTTCTTATAAGGTCACGAGTCAGACTGAATTAGGGCCCACCTTAAAGGCCTCATTTTAAATTAATCATCTCTCTCTTTTTTTAATCTTTCTTTTTCATTTTTTAAATTATGAAAATATGATAACACAGTTACGGGAGACTTGGAAAATACAGAACAAGGATACATATGGTTCCACTATATATTGCAATTGTTTGTTTTAAGTAGATAAATTAAGATTTTTTTGTTGGAGCTTTAATATGGGACTCTCAGAAATGAATAGAATGAATGTATAGAGAAGTAGAAGATAGTAGACTTCAAAAGCATTATGAACCAATTCAACATGATGAAGATTTATGTAATTTTCACACAACAGTAGGATACAAATCCTACCCAAATGAATTTTGAAAAGCCATTTTCCAATCAGGTAAGGCAATTCTTGGTTTCCTACACTTTCTACCAACTAACTTTCTCCCAGTGATCTTCCCTTCTTCTCTGTTTCATTTATTATCCCTGGCAGAGGATTTTCCAGTTTGTAGTTTTCCCTTCTCCATCCTCACTGAGTTCAAATCTGATGCTTCAAGTGTCAGATACTGTTACCTATGCCATGTAGCCCAGCCCCAGGCACAGAAACTGTCATTAACCGTACAAACTACTTGTGTTTTGTCAACAGGATGCCACAAACCCAAACCTAGACTGAACCGGCTAGATTCAAGATGGCCAGCAAAGGAGGCTGAAGTGTTAGTCTCAGTTGTGTCTGACTCTGTGACCCCATGGACTGTGGCCCGCCAGGCTCCTCTGTCCATGGGATTCTCCAAGCATGAATGCTAGAGTGGGTTGCCATTTCCTTCTCCAGGGGATTTTCTTGACCCAAGGATCCAAAGGGGGGAAGAACTCCCTGACCAAGCCAGGGGGATTTGGTTCAGCTAGGAACCCGAAGTGGGGGCCTCACATCTAATTTGGTAATGATACCAATGTGAGTATCTTACCAGCAATGCACATTTATGTATTCAGATCAGAGCTTATCTTGTTTGTTACAGATCTGCTCTTTCTCCTGCCTTGTTTGTTTATGTTCCTGATATGACCATTTCCTTGACACTAAAATGGGACCATGAAGCCATATCTAACATTTAACCTTGCTCTGCTCCCCATGTCTCATAATCAATTTGAACAATATCTACCTTTGTATTTCTTTGTCCCCTTCTCATCTATTTCCCTTGCATCCAGCTCTATGTAGGTTTCATTAATTTTTCTTTAAATATTGCAATAGCTTTCCAGCCAAAGTCCATCCTTTCAATCTTTCTCTCCTTTAATGAATACTATCTCCTGTTGCTACATAAACCTTCCCAAAGCACAGTTCTAATCAAAAACTTTGAGTGTTTCTCCACAGTCTGTTCAATAGGCAACATGTCTACCTAAATAAAGCCCAGGGTTCTGTTACAAGAAGTGAGGAGTAGGAAACCGTCAGTGTCTGCCAATCTATCCCCTTGACTCCTGAGGTATGCATCACTACTTTCCTTTCTTCCTCAAGGGAGATACTCTGAAATGCAATTCAGTTGGGGCCTCCAGTTCAAGGTTAAGGATCTTTGCCTGCACAGTCAGCTCCCTTAGATGTCAGAGGGGATCATCATGGTCTGACAAAAAGTTACTGCCCATCTACCATGCCCAATATTCAATAGTAGAGTAGAAACATAAAGACTGCAGTATAACCTACATGCAAAAAATCGAAGACTCTGGGCTATAGCAATTTCCCCCCCCTTTTTTTTGGCCACATACGTAACTTGTGGGGTTTTAGTTACCCAGAGCATGATTGAATCTGGGCAGCCTGCACTGGACCACCAGGGAATTCCCCATAGCAATTTCTAAATCACGTTGGTTGAGAATAGGGAAGATGCTAGCCCAGGCAGTTGAGTGATTTCCATGGTCATTGTCCTCAATGCCACGGGCTTTCTCTCCGGGAAGCTCTTCCCGGTCGACTCTTCTATATGGTCTTTCTTAGGTGGGCATTCGAGAGTGGGCTTTTCTTGGGGGCTACATTTCTATTTCACCTCTTTTTGGGGATAAGCTTGAGGACTCAGGGATTATTTAAGAGATTAGTATCATGATGCTGCTGGCTAGCCTAGGGTTTTATGGGCAATATACATCCTACAAACCCAGGGGGCTTCCAATTTACTTGCTGCTGTTCTCTTCTGTTTGTGGGTAACCCAGAATCAGATACCTTGTCTTAATAAGGTTTTTGAGCCTGAAGACTCTCTTTTATTACATACAGCCTTCTGTGCTTTGCCAACTCCCCTTCTCCCAAACTGAGACTATTTGGAAAAAAAAAAAAAGGCATGAAGGATCTTGCTAATTAACTGTTTCCACATTTGACAGAAAACTCCTGAAGGAAGTACACCGTACCTGACAAAGGTAAGAGGCCATGGGTTTATCTCCCCTGAAGGCTGCTTTTGGCCTTGGCCATTGCTTATAATAGCTTCACTTTGAAGTAAGAAGTACACAGCTTCTTCAGTCTGAAAAGCCTCCAAGTAAGACTTAATCTGCTGGCTATAGGCTCTTAACAAAGTTGTCTTCCTTCCCAACCTGAATGCAGATTGGCCAGCTCTAATCTGGATTCATTTTTTTTGTAGAATATTACTGGCAGTGTCAAGAATTAGCCAACACACACTAACACTCTAAAAATGTCCTATTATTTTCATGAACGTCACAACCCTTTGTTTGTCCCTTCCTGGGTTCTGCTGGCTACTGTTTTACCAGGATTGCCAACTTTCCCGTCTGCAACAGTTTTGTCATTGCTGATGCCATCCAACCATGTCCTTTAAATGAATCCTATAGTTTTGCTCAAGCAGCAGTCCCCTTTTGGTATAAAAATCTATGTTAGTTAAAATTAAGTTTGGTGCATGTGTCAGTGGCTTAAATGATGTGTAAGTTTATCTCTCTTCCTGGTAAAAAAAGTTTTGAGGGAGGCAGTCTAGAGCTGATATACAGACTCCACAGTATACTAGTGTTTCAGGATCTTCTAACTTTCCTCGTCAACTGCCTAGAATGAGACCACTGACCATGTGGTTCAAGTTGGCTGCTGGAATTCCAGACATCACATCTGTTTTCCATACACAAAGATATAGGAAGAAGGAGAAGAGTGTAGCCATTCTTTTTCCTTGAGATTTTTCTGGGCATTCTATACTACATTATATACTCTATACTACATTATATACTGTATGCTACATGATAAATGATGGCTATAATGAGCTTCAAAGAAAGTTCGCAAGCTTCAAGAGAGGCTGGGAAATACAGTCTTTTAGCTGGATTGATGTATCCAGCTGTTAATCAAGGTTCTGTGACTAAGTGAAGGGAATGTGGATATAGGGCTTGGACATTAATAGCCTCTGTCACAACTAACTTTAATGTTTAAGTAATTATAAATCAAGGTAAACAGTTTTATGTGCCTTAAGTTATCTTCAAGTAGATTTTAGTGGGAATTTGGGCAGGCAGAGGTGGGGGTGGGGTGGATTAGAGGTAGCCTCCAACTAGATGGATCATAGAAGACTATTTCTTTTAACTTAAAAAAATTGCATTTATTTTTTAATTGGTATAAAGTTGCTTTACAATTTTGTGTTGGCTTCTGCTCTACAATAATGTGAATCAGTCACACTTAGACACGTGTCCTTCCTTCCCTTCCCTCCACCCATCCCACCCATCTAGGTCATCACTGAGCACTTGCCTGGGCTCCTTGTGTTATTTTAGCAGCTTCCCACTATCTATTTCACATATGATAGTGTATACCATGGAAGACTTTCAAAATGAGGTAGCACATGAATTCATTCTTTGAGTGAGAGGGAAGTAGGACTTTCAAGCTGGAGAGCCTGAGATATGAGTGCAGAAATTTTGTGCCCTAGGTGCCTTGCTGCCCTAACCCGAGTCCCAGTTCTGAACTAGAATAGAATGTACATTAAGGAGGCAGGCAGCAAGCAAGGGTGGGATGTGGGCTTTACCGAAGTCAAGTGAAGAAACAGAAGAGTGCTCCCACAGATGTCAAGAAGAAAGCCTAGCATCTCAGGCCAGTTCTGCATTGCAGCCTGGCAATCCTTCAACAGGAAGAATTCTTCAGTTAACCAGCAGAGTAATTTCTTGTAGACAATATGCCAAAGACAAATTACATTCATTTAGCCATGGATAGTCTGAGATTCTGAGTAGTGTTCTACTCTTTTTATGATTAGACCTATATCAGATCTTGAGTAAGGAAATATTCAGGACATCTGCTAGTATGTTAACATAGCTGACAGCTGCTGTAAAGCTGAACAAAACCATGATAGACTGGGGGAGGGGCAATAGGACAGCATTCTCCTTGTGTGGGCTGCAGGGCGCATGCTCACAAGAGTCAGCTGAGGGGGAACAGTCCCTGGTTTGCGGTGCAACATTGGCGGGCTTACAATGTTACCCCGGGGATGCAGGGGACATGTCCTGTTCTCCGTTACTCTAGTCTGAGAGTAGCTTGGTCACTTGCACTGAGAATGAAGAGAAATGGTTACAAAGGCCTTTAATAAAAACATTAAACTGGGAAATGTGAGAAGTTGGTTATACTGCACGGTTGCAATATCGTGAAAGCAGAAATGCCACGTCACCTCTTTCCTAACCTCTGCAATTAAGAAACTGGAGTTCTAGGTTTATAATATCTATAACCACATGTTTTAGATCCTGTCTCTTTCCAGTGATAGTTAAAGATATTGTGCTGGAAACTCCATTCATTAATTGGTCTGTCTGCTGCTCTCTGATAGATGGGGGTGGGGAGCTGATTGTCCAAAACAAGTGAAAAGTAATAGATGCAATTTATTGAGGTACTTTCTAGATGTAAATCTCTTGCCATTCATTATCTCATAAAACTCTTTGTTCTTCCCTCTAATTATAGACAGATAATGGAGGTTTATAGAGATACTAAGTTTCATGTTCAGTGGTCATCTTGCTTACGTTGGTGAATGTTCTCAGGTGGTAACCCACTTCCTCTTGAGAAAACATCTTTGGGCAACCTCAAGCATAGGAAAGTTATTTTTCATATTTGATCCAAAACTTAATTCCTTATAACTTCTACCTACTGAATCTAATCCTGTCCCTAAATATGCAGAAATAGCTATCATGTTTGCAGGTTTATCTTGTCTCCTGATTAAAAATTCAAATTCCTCACATGGTCTGATTTCATGCTTCTTCCGTACTGGATTTGCTATTCTTTGAATATGTTCCAGTTTGTCTGTAAGCTTTAAAGAGGTGAACACAGTAATCCACCTGTGGTTTGTAAGTGCATATTCAAAAGGGGACTGTCACCTCTCTCCTTCTAGATATTATACTTCTGTTAATGGAAACTAGAATTTCATTACTTTTTTTTTAGTGTGTTAGGAAGGAGGCATTAATATTTTATAGTTGACTTCCATTGAAGATACTGCTGGCAAAATCTGTAATCCTTTTTCTTTTTTTACATTTGTTTTGCTACACTTTGTTACCTCCATACTCTATTTCTGCAGTCAGTTTTTTTTTTTTTTTTGGATGCAAGCATGTATCTTACATTTGGCACAGTTAAATAACATTTTATGAAATTCAACCCATTGCTTCAGGTGCTGAAGGCCTTTTTGAAGATTGATCTTGCCATACACTGTACTGACAATTACTTCTAGGTTCCTTTCATCAGCCAATTTGAAAGCCTGACCTCTATATCTTCTAAGGAAGTATAACTAATAAGTCGGGGCAGAGATCTGACCAGTGTTTGACACTCCCCTTCCATTTGACGTTGATCCAGCACAAGGAGCCCAGTCCCTAACACCTGTCAGATGGCAGTCTGTCTTTCTTGTGCTCCTTTTGGCATTCAGACCCTTGTTTATAATCTTTTCCCTTCAGCTATGGCCTAAAGTCTTTCATCATTTAATGTTTCAAGGTCTGCACATTTTCAAGTCTAACTCATAGCCTACACTGTGCATGAAGTTTGCTCTGAACAACTGTGATTTCCCATCTCAGAATTCCAGTTGCATACTCTTTTTATTACTATTATTTTATTTGTTGAAGTATAGTTGATTTATAATATATTAGTTTGAGGTGTACAGCATACTAATTCAGCATTTTTGCAGAGTATACTCTATTATAGGTTGTTTTAAGTTAATGGCTATAATTCCTGTGCTATGCAGTATATCCTCATTGCCTATCTATTTCACACATAGTAGTTTGTACCTGTTAATCCCATACCCCTAATTTGTCCCTCTCACATTCCCTCCTTTGCATAGACTCTCAATTCTCAATCTCCAATATACTGGAGGTAAGCTCTGTCTTTACCTCCAGTCTTGTGAAAACAAGAACATGTTATTTATTAGCCTCCAGCATCTGGTTACTATAACGTCAGGCTGAGGGTAGTGCTCCATCATTATTTGCTTTTGGTTGGTTAGAGCAGCATCTCTCAATGATGGATGGTTTTGTCGCCCCTTCTTCCTTCCCGAAGGAACGTTCAGGAATGTCTGGGGATATTTTCAGTTGTCTCAACTGGGGAAGATGCTACCGGCATCTAGTAGGTGGAGCCAGAGGTGCTGCTCAACATCTAAAATGCACTGGACAACCCCCCACATCAAAAGATTATCTAAAGTGTCAGTATTGGGGCTTCCTTGGCAGTCCAGTGGTTCCATGCATCCAATACAGGGGGCATGGATTTGATCCCTGGTGGGGGAACTAAGATTCCACATGTAAGTGGCCAACAGAAAAATACCTGTAGTGCTGTTAATTAACCCTGTATTAGGCAATTCATATGTGTTCTGGTTGACTTTTTTAAAGGGGCACACCATCTGCCTTGTAACAGGTACTTTTTGGTGGCAGGTAAACATTCTTAGAATGGATGATGATTCTATTCAGTCACATCTGTGGTTCAGGCCGAGGCAGTTAGTCTTGCATAAATGATTGAAAACGTGATGGTGGAGGGAGAGAGCAGGTATCACTATAGACATAATGAAGCTGATTTCACAAGCTTCACCTAAAAATTAGTTTGATTAGTTTCTGGCCATGCTCTATTTAAATATCTAGGTTTTTGTCTCCTCAGTGAAATAAATTTTGTTAGAATGAAATAATAATAGCTTTCCTCCAGTTATTTCATAAAGGTATTTTGAGGGGAAAGGAGATAATGTACTAAAGAATTTTGAATTCTCTGCTGGGGAAATTGCTATTAAAACATTATAATGATAATTAGCAGTGGCAGTCTGGGGTATGGAAGAACAGAGTGGCTTATATACAGTGTGTTGCATTCCAAAGAAAAGAACTAACTAAGGCAAACATGTCGTTCTGGTTCTGACACCTATTTCTGTGGCCAGGGCTGATCCCCTAAATAGAAATATGCTTTCTGCCTATGACCTGAGGAGACCCTACTAGATACTCCTTCCCTGACCCATGGGATGGATCCGGGGCAGAAATACTGGGTGAGGAACAGTCAAATGTTTGCCAATTTTAGTGTGCAGAATTCTTTGACTATTTCTAAAAATTGAAGACTTACTAGGTGAAGAAAGTCATCTCTTGACGAACTCAGCCTGTTTTCATGTTCTCTTCCAGATCTCAGGGGATTTTTAAAATTTATTTATTGAGATATAGTTGATTTACCACGTTGTGTTAATTTCAGGTGTATGGCAAAGCAATTCAATTATACATATATGTATACATATTCTTTTTCAGATTTTTTCCTTTATATGATGTTACAAGATATTGCATATAGTTCCCTGTGCTATACAGTAGGTCCTTGTTGGTTATCTCTTTTATGTAATACATAGTAGTGTGAATCTGTTAATATCAAACTCCTAATTTCTCCCATCTCCATGGTTTCCTTTTGGCAGCTCTGTTTTCTATGTCTGTGAGTCTCTAATAAGTTTATTTGTATCATTTTTGTGTGTGTCTTCCACATACTGTTGTTCTGTAGCTCAGTCATGTCTGACTGCTTTGCGACCCCTTGGACTGTAGCCCCCCCAGGATCCTCTGCCCATGGAATTTTCCAAGCAAGCATACTGGAGTGGGTTGCCATTTCCTGCAAGATACCATATGTAAGAGATATTATATGATGCGTGTCTTCCTCCAGCTGACTTACTTCACTTAGTTTGACGATCTCTAGGTCCATCCACGTTGCTGCATAAGGCCAGGGGGACCTTCCAACAGCCACAAGGAGTTAAAGGACTTCTGAGTGGTGACAGTAGGCCAGCCCCCAAGCGTGTGTCCCTTTGGCAAGCAGTCCCTAGCCTCCATGACGCCTGCCCGCCTCACCTACTGTTTGTCTGTGCCCCTGTGGCTGCCGTGTGGTTGGCATCCACCCCCACGCTGGCGTGCCAAAGGAGTGAATGAACAATGGCATAACCTGGCACTGACGGGTGTTTTAATAACTGTGGAAAATGAGGAATTTACAGATGCATGAGTCAAGCACCCACTTCAAAGGTCCTCACCCGAAATCCTCCTGAAATTAGAAGCAATACTACTGAACACAATGCAACCTTTTGCATGGCTGCCCAATGTTACTATAAATCTGTGTGTGCAGCGTTTGGGAAAGTTACATTACTGGGAAACCGGTGCACTGCTTTCATCTGGGATTTATGTGTAGTGTTCAGTAGGTAGGCTCCGCTTGGGAAATAGGAGGTATGTCATGGGAAGTGATTTGCTTTTCGCCCTCAGCCAAGACTCAAAACAGGCCCAGGCTATTTGACCAGTTACTTCACCAGTGACCCTACGTGGTTAGATTTCCCTAGGACTAAACTGCTTTTACTTTGAATAAAGAACATTATCTCTCTCTTAGGCCTAGTCTGAGACTCCACCCACAAAGGGGAGAAACATGTCCTCTGTGTCTCACTTCTTCGTCCACGTACCCCGCTTCCTCATGGCTTCTCAGTAGAGACTTGAATGCTTATGGTGTTTTTAGTAGACACTGTCTCCCCAGCAATGGCTGCCTGTTCAGGTCTGCCCCCTTCAGCCAGAAAGCTGAGGAAAAAGCCGGACCTACTTTTTCCTCTCATGAATAATTGCTACCACTCATCCAATGCTCAAGTACTCAGGAAACCTCATCTTACCCTGTGAGGGAGATATTTTTCACCTCTGTTTTGTACACAAGGGAACAGCCTCAAGAAAGCATAAATAACTTGTCTAAGGTCACATAACTAGAGGTGGAAATTCTAACTCAGGTCTGAAGTCCAAGCTCATACACTGGATGATATTGCTCCTGTTCTCCACATTGGAAATTAACTGTGGAATTCCAATTCTTTTTGATGAGCAGCAACACAGCTATTTACCTTATAAGATTTAAATTATCTTATGATTTCTATCTCAGCAGCATCTTCTAGGCAGGATTGTTACTTTTAGGTTTCCCCAGACTTTGATAAGTGTGAGGGGTGGGTGGAGACTCTCAACTCTCTATCAAAAATATTGCCCAGATGGAAAGGCCTGTTGTTGGTTGGCCTGGTTTGTCCAGTCCATGCTGGACTTTTGTAGCTACTGTTACTGGACAAGACAGATCCTGGATGGTGCTGTTCTGGGCGCCGTTGATGTTTGCCTTGGTGTCTCTCGTATCTTCCCTTCAGTTTCAACGAATGAGTGAGTGAAGTCGCTCAGTTGTGTCCGACTCTTTGCGACCCCATGGACTGTAGCCTACCATGCTCCTCCATCCATGGGATTTTCCAGGCAAGAGTATTGGAGTGGGTTGCCATTTCCTTCTCCAGAGGATCTTCCCGACCCAGGGATCGAACCCGGGTCTCCCAAACTGTAGGCAGACACTTTACCATCTGAGCCATCAGGGATCAGATTCAATACTGACCAACATTTTGCCTCATTTTCTCTTCTGACATGCTAAGACCTTCAATTCAGGTTGATGTCAAGTGTATTTTAGCTATTTCCTTGATCAGATGTCTTTCTGAGGCAGACAAAAACTAAGAAATCATAACTATTGGCATTAGCAGCAAGACCCTGTGCTGTATTATTTTTATCATCTCATCCTCACCAGGAATCATCTGAGAAAAGTATCATAGTTTTTCTTTAATAGGCCAATATGTATTATGAACATTAATATTAATATCTTATCAAAGCATTAGTCAGCTGAATTCACAATATATAAATAGATAATATATTACAACCAAGTGGGGTATACACCCAGTACACAAGTTTGGCTTAAAACTCTTTTTTTCAGTTATATATGAAAGTGAAAATCTCTCAGTCATGGCATACTCTTTGCAACCCCATGGGTATAGTCCATAGAATTCTCTTGGCCAGAATACTAGAGTGGGTAGCCTTTCCCTTCTCCAGGGGATCTTCCCAACCCAGGGATCAAACCCAGATCTCCCGCATTGCAGGCAAATTCTTTACCATCTGAGCCACAAGGGAAGCCCAAGAATACTGGAGTGGGTAGCCTATCCCTTCTCCAGCGGATCTTTCTGACCCAGGAATTGAACTGGCGTCTCCTGCATTGCAGGTGGATTCTTTACCAACTGAGCTATCAGGGAAGCCCATATATATATATATATATATACACACACACATACTTTCTGTTTTCACATCCTTTTCTCTTATAGGTTACTACAAGATAATGGGCTTAGTTACCTGTATTATATAGTAGGTCCTTGTTGGTTGTTTATTTTCTATATAGTAGTGTGTATATTTTAAGAGAAACATATTATAGCTTTAATCTGGAGGAAATTAAATGAGGAAAGGGGATAATTTAAGTGATTTTTCCAAAGATACACTTAGCGAATCCAAACTTTAAATCGATAAAGGTGATGGTAGGAGTTTAGTTGTGGCCAATGTGACATACAATTCATTACATTTTTTTTCTACTAGCTTCCAAACTATAAACTGGATGTTTATGCATGGTTGACTGTGGTGGAGATTGATGACACTTCAGTTAGGGATCAAAGAAAAATAATTTTCCCAATTCTTGACCTATTCACATTGTTAAAAAAAAAAATCCTTTCAGTTTTCCTTCTTTTTTCTTTTTTCCTAGAGTAAGTGCAGGCCAGGAAAGCTTTGGAGTGTGACTTCAGGACCAGGTTATGTTTCACGGCCACGTGACCCCGTATATCATCAATTGCTATTGCTGAACCTTCTTGGGTGACAGCACTCATCCTAGAAGTCTAGGTCAAGAGAAGGGAGGCTAGAGCATTGATGAAGCTAGTAGTATTTTATAAGGTTGGTGCAAAACTTTTTGTGTTAGTCACTCAGTTGTGTCCAACTCTTTGCAACACCATGGGCTGTAGCCCACCAGCTTCCTCTGTCCATGGGATTTTCCAGGTAAGAATACTGGAGTAGGTTGCCATTCCCTTCTCCAGGGCATATTCCCAACTCAGTGACTAAACCAGGGTCTTTTGCTTTGTAGGCAGATTCTTTACCATGTGAGTATTCACCAAGTTGGTGCAAAACTTCTTGAAGTTCACTTATTTTTTGCCTATCTTCCCGTATATTGAAAGTATTTTAGGGCTAAGCATTTCTCCTTCAGTTTTTGCATTGATAACAGTGTTTTTGTTCTTCATTCTAAGTATTTAAAAATTTTTCAGTATAATTTCTTTTGCATCCCATGAATTATTTGGGGGCGTGTTTCTGAATTACTAGTTGTATGGATTTTTAACTTGTTTATTTTTCTTATTAAAATTTTATTTTATTAATTAAAATTTTAAAATTAGAGCATAGTTGATTTACAATGTTGTATTAGTTTCTGCTACATAGCAGAGTGAGTCATTATACATACATATATATCCACTCTTTTTAGATTCTTTTCCCATATAGGTCATTACAGAGTACTGAATAGAATTCCCTGTGTTATTCAGTAGGTTCTTATTAGTTATTTATTCTATATATATTAATAATAGTGCATATACGTCAATCCCAGTCTCCCCGTTTATTGCTGCTCTCCTTTCTCCCCTGGTAACTACAGGTTTGGTTTCTATATATGTGAATCAACTTCTAGTTTGTAAAGAGGTTCACTTTTTGCCATTTCTTTTAGTCAATTCAGTCAGTTCAGTCACTCAGTCATATCTTGACTCTTTGCAACCCCATGGACTGCAGCACACCAGGCTTCCCTGTCCATCACCAACTCCTGGAGCTTGCTCAAACTCATGTCCACTGAGTCGGTGATGCCATCCAATCATTTCATCCTCAGTCATCCTCTTCTCCTGCCTTCAGTCTTTTCCAGCATCAGGGTCTTTTCCAAGGAATCAGTTCTTTGCATCAGGTGGCCAAAGTATTGGAGTTTGAGCTTCAGTGTCAGTCCTTCCAATGAATATTCAGGACTGATTTCCTTTAGGATGGACTGGTTTGATCTCTTTGCAGTCCAAGGGACTCTCAAGAGTCTTCTCCAATGCCACAGTTCAAAAGCATCAGTTCTTTGGCACTTAGCTTTCTTTATAGTCCAACTCTCACATCCATGCATGATTTCTTTAGCCACTTCTTTAGATTCCACTTATAAGCAATATCATATGATATTTTTCTTTCTCTGTCTGACGTACTTCACTCAGTTTGATGATCTCTAGGACTATTCACGTCTCTGCAAATGGCATTATTTTGTTCGTTTTCATGGCAGAATAATATTCCATTGTATATATGTACCATATCTCCTTTATCCATTCCTCTATTGATGAACCTTTAGGTTGTTTCCTTGTCTTGATTATTATAAATAGTGTTGCAATGAGCATTAGGGTGCATGTATCCTTTTGAATTACTCTTTTTCCAAATATATGTCCAGGAGTGGAATTCTAGATCATATGGTAGTTCTACTTTTAGTTTTTTGAATGAAACTCTACATTTTGCTCTCCTTACTGGCTGTACCAATTCATATTCCCACCAATAGTGAAGGAGGGTTCCCTTCTCTTCATACCCTCTCTAGCATTTATTGTTTGTAGAATTTTTGATGATGGCCATTCTAACCATTGTGAAGTGATATTTCATTATAGCTTTGATTTACATTTTTTTATTGAATGAAAGAGATTGTTTAAATTCTATAGTGTTTGCAGCTTTCAAAAGTTTCACACACACAATTTTGTATAATTCCATAATAACTCTATTTTTTAAAAAAAATATCATCTAACTGTCCCTCCCTACTTCCCTCTCCCCACTGATAACCACTAGTTTGTTCTCTATATCTGTGAGTCTGCTTCTTTTTGTTTTATTCACTAGTTTGTTGCATTTTTTAGATTCGCATATAAGTAATATCATACAGTATTTGGCTTTCTTCAGACAGCATAATATCCTCTAAGTCCATCCATGTTGCTACAAATGGCAGTTTATTTTTGTATGGCTGAATATTATTCTATTATGTATATATATTAATATACACAGCACATCTTCTTTATCCATTTATCTTTGTCTATTTTTATGTGAAAACATGGCCTGTTTATATCGATTTCCTGAAATATGCTGAAGCTGATTATATGACACAGTTTTGGTCAGTTTTTGTAAACGTCTCATGTATGTTTCAGAAAAATAGTTATTCTCTAATGGCTAGGTGCAGAGTTCTGTGTTGCTGTTTAGTCATTAAATCGTGTCTGACTCTGAGATTCCATGGACTGTAGCAGGCCAGGCTCCTCTATCCTCCACTATCTCCTGGAGTTTGCTCAATTTCATGTCCATTGAGGTGGTGATAGTATCGAACCATCTCATCCTCTGCCGCCTGCCCCCTTCTCCTTTGTCCTTCAGTCTTTCCCAGCATCAGGGTCTTTTCCAGTGAGCCGGCTCTTCACATCAGGTGACCAGAGTGGAGCTTCAGCTTCAGCAGCAGTCCTTCCAATGAATATTCAGGGTTGATTTTCTTTAGGATCGACTGATTTGATCTACTTGCAATCCAAGAATCTTCTACAGCACCACAATTCAAAAACATTAATTCTTTGACGCTCAGCCTTCTTTGTGGTCCAACTCTCATATACATACATGACTACTGGAAAAAACATGGCTTTGACTACACAGATGTTCGTCAGCAAAGTGATGTCTCTGCTTTTTAATATGCTGTCTAGATTTGTCATAACTTTCCTTCCAAGAAGCAAGTGACTTTTAATTTAGTAGCTGCAGTCACCATCCACGGTGATTTTGGAGCCCAAGAAAATAAAATCTGTCACTGCTTCCACTTTTCTCCCTTCTACTTGCCATGAAGTGATAGGACTGGGTGCCATTATCTTTAATTTTTAAATGTCGAGCTTCAAGTCAGCTTTTTCACTCTCCTTTTTCACCCTTATCAAGAGGCTCTTTAGTTTCTCTTAACTTTCTGCCATTACAATGGGGCCATCTGCATATCTGTTAATATTTCTCCCAGCAATCTTGATTCCAGCTTGTGATTCATCCAGCTGGTATTTTGCATGATGTACTCTGCATATAAGTTAAATAAGCAGGGTGACAATATACAGCCTTGTTGTACTCCTTTCCTAATTTGGAACGAGTCAGTTGTTTCAAGTCTGGTTCTAACTGTTGCTTCTTGACCTGCATATAGGTTTTTCAAGACACAGGTAAGGTAGTCTGCTACTCCCATCTCTATAAGAATTTTTTACAGTTTGTTGTGATTCACACAGTCAAAGGATTTAGTGTAGTCAGTGAAGCAGAAGTAGATGTTTTTCTGGAATTCTCTTGCTTTCTCCATGTTCCAACAAATGTTGGCAATTTGATCTCTGGTTCCTCCGTCTCTTTAAAACCCAGCTTGTACATCTGGAAGTTCTTGGTTCACATACTGCCACAGCCTAGCTTGCAGGATTTTGAGCATAACCTTGCTAGCATGTGAAATGAGCACAATTGTACAGTAGTTTGAGCATTATTTGACACTATCCTTCTTTGGAATTGGAATGAAAATTGACCTTTTCCGGTCCTGTGGCCACTGCCGAGTTTTCCCAATTTGCTGACAAATTGAGAGCAGCACTTTAACAGCATCATCTTTAGTATTTGAAATAACTCAGATGGAATTCGATCACCTCCTCTAGCTTTGTTCATAGTAATGCTTTGTAATGCCCACTTGACTTTACATACAAGGATGTCTGGCTTTAGGTGAGAGATCTCGCCATCATGGTTATCCAGGTCATTAAGAGTCATTAAGACCTTTTGTGTATACCTCCTCTCTGTATTCTTGCCACCTCTTCTTAATCTCTTCTGCTTCTGTTAGGTACTTATCATTTCTGTCCTTTATCTTGCCTATCCTTGCATGAAATGTTTCCTTGATTTCTCCAATTTTCTTGAAGTGATCTCTAATATTTTCCATTCTATTGTTTCCCTCTATTTCTTTGCATTGTTCATTTAAGAAGGCCTTCTTTTCTCTCCTTTCTATTCTCTGGAATTCTGCCTATTATTTCAAGCACATTGATTTTGCTATTGAAATCTATTTCTTTAAAAGTTTTTGTCTGCTTGATCTGTCAGTAAATGAGATAGATATGTTGAATGCTCTTACTATTAACGTGATGATGGGTAGATCAATTTTTGCAATTTATTAATTTTACTTTAAAGATTTATAAGTTGTTAAGTATACACAAGTATAGACTTATGTGATACTGACTCAGTATTTTAAAAAAATCTTTATGTAGTAAAGACCTTCTTTATCTTTGATAATGCTTTCTGATTTAAAGTCTCTTTTGTCTGATGTTAATTTCATGGCCCTCATTGTTATTATTTTGGTCAGTATTTGTCTATGTAGTTTCTCTTTTTATCTTTCCTCATGTGTTTATCATATTGATGTATCTCTTGTGAAGCATATATATCTTTCAAAGAAAGAAGCAAACAGTTTTGCAATTTTTGTGTTTCTATTGGATACTTAATTTCATTTACAATTATTGTGATTTTGAATATATTCTGACTTGTTTTACCATCTTACTTTAACTTACATTTTGTCTTGTTTGTCTCACTCTATTTCTGTTCAGATAAAGCTAACACTTGAAAATTTTTTACCTTTTCAGAAGATACGATCTTCACATTTTAATAAGGTGTAATGTGCCATTCTGCTTATGAAGACAAAACATAGTTGCAATTTAACAACAAAAAAGATATGCAGAAGTTAATGGCCAGATTCCTAGCATTGCCAAAATATGTCAATCACTTTTTGATAAAAACTGTCTAATAGTTGAAAGAAATCTTGCACTTTAGCTTTTTTTTTTTTTATGGTTTTTGTCTTGCAGCATGCCTGTTGAGCTGTGAAAACAGCGTAACTTTTTTTTTTTTAAATCACAGACTGATTTAACAAGCGTTTCCCTCTCTTCTTATTTATTTCCCTATGTCTGGATATGTCTCTGGCTGCCTGGTTTCTAGAGATTTTGGAACTCATGCACAAGCCTGAAGCCTTCTCCCTCTTCCTTAGCTATTAGTTGTCTTCCAGCCATGCAGTTGCCCACAACCCGCAGGCTCTAGCAACTAACAAAAAGAAGCAATTATACTTTTATGTTACAGATATATAATAAACAAAGAAAAGCAAAGCTCAGAGGCTTGGATGGAGGTAGAGTGCAAGAGAGACAGAGAGATTTTTAAAGTTAGTGAGACTTTTCTTAAACAGTCAAAGAAACCAACACCACTACTGTTTTGTTTGCTTTGCCAGTCTCTCAGAGCTCTTTTATTTCCTGTTTACTGATCTGGTTTTCACATCCCATCACTTAGTCCTGGTCTAAAGAATTTTATGTTGCAGCTTATTCAAGAGGCTATTCTGTTCAGTGACATTATAAAATAGCTCCAATTTCCAATGCTTAATGAGAAACATTTTTAAAAAAAATCATTGAGAACTAAAAATTGAAGTTGTGGATATGTTGAGCCATGGGAAAAGAGACTTCTTTTAAAGTATTCTTTATAGTTTCAAGGATTAAAAGAATCAGCACTTAAAAGTAATGTCAAAAGTCCTTTTATTTTTTATTTTATGTATTTGAATCATGGTTCATGGCATATGGAACTTCCTTGACTGAAGATCTAAACTCTGCCCCCTGCATTGGTAGCGCAGAGTCTTGACCACTGGACCACCAGGAAAGTCACCATATGTCCTTTTAAAATAAATGATCCCATAATATGATATTGTCCTGTCTAATGCCAATACTGCATGTAATCTGTTCAGACTTTTTAATCTGTTCTTGACTCTTCTCAGATGTCAGCTGGTGTGTGCTTTAGAAATGTAAACCAGCATTTTATATGCAGCTAAGCAGATTATTATAAGGCAGGCAAATTTGCTGGGGGAACACCCAGTGGGGAAGACTGCCTGTCTTCCTTATGGTGAATAGTACATGGACTTTGGAACTGTCTCCAATTACTCCATCAGTTTTGCTGGTTTTGAAGCTCAGGCTATAGAAGAGCTTTATTTATTTTGTTAAAATAGTTTTAGGAGATAAGGATCAAAATTAAATATTCAGAACAGGTGCTTGTCTGCAAATGTGTACCATGCATTGGCACATAGCTTGTGAATTTGCAGCATGTGCCAGCTTGGTAATTATGGGTGGAATTTGGGCATTAGCTCTAGAAAATGTAAACTTCAGTGGGGTTTTTGGTTTTTTTTTTTCCCTCTCATCCAAACAAAACCATCCAGGACTGTGTATTTTCCATGAGAATAGTAATAATCCAGAAACGAGTGCTGAGGAATGGATTGTTTCATGAGAGATAAGTGTGTTTGCTCCCAAACTACCCCTTTAAAATGCAATCTTTGTAAAATATATCATCCAAATTTTGCAGCCTTCCTTCGTGTAACATACTAGATAGAATTTAAGCTTCTCTAGATGCATTATTTTTTAATGTAAGAATGCAGGGTACCTATGGGCTTATTGAGTTCTGTGGAGATATAGGCCCTGAATTAAATGCTTTGCAGCCTGTATTTACTGACTTTTCCTTATCTCCTCTCCATACTTTTTCTGTTTCTGACTTACCGAAGAACTGATGCTCCTAGTTTTAATTTCTGCCTTATTTACCATCCTTTACATTTATTGTTTGAATTGACAAATTGTTGGTCATTATTGAATCTGGGCACTGTCTACATACTGCTTACTTTATTCTGTGCACTTGGGAATATGCTTGGATATTTCCAAGGTGGATTTGGACTAGACAGAGGAACAGTACCCTTTAGGTGAGGGCTTGTGGCAGATTGCACTTTCCCAAGATGGCTGCCAGCCATCTTTCTTTCCACATTCCCTTCTGCACTATGACCTTGACCCCCAGTCCTATCCCCTACATCTATTCCCTTATATCTGGTGAGGTTTGTGATGAATATGGCAGACATGGCACTCTGTGTCTTCTGAGACCAAGTTATGAAAGGCAAGGCATGTTTCGCCTTGTTACTCACTTTTGAAATCTTGAGTCATTAAGTAAGAGATCTGACTTCCTTGCTAAGAGGAAACCTAAGCTACTTAGAAGGGGGCACAGTTGTTAGCTCCAATTGAGGTCCCAGTTGAGAAGCCTTAACTTCCTGGCACATAAGTGAAGACACCTCTAGAAGATCCTAGCCTTCAGATGCTGAATACTCCTTCCAAAGCCCACTGTTCCTTTACTCCCCCACCCCCTTCCCACCCTTGCTGTTGAATTTTCCCAACTGAGGCCTCAAACATCACGCAGCAGAGTCAAACAGTTCCTGCTGTGTTCTCTCCAAATTCCCAAATTACGAAAACTGGAGTGGTTTGCTACACAACTGTAGTAATGGACACAAAGCCCTAGAGATTATTCTCTAAGTGAAGACCAAGAGTTTTAGTGCCTAGTCTTTGAGAAGCACTGTGTGGGGTTGTGGTTAAGACACTGAGTTCTGGGGTTGGACAGATCTGGTTTCAATTCTTGGCTCCACCCTAACCAATGTGAAATTGTTATCTTCTTGGCATAAAATGGAGGCAATACTAGTATCCCATCATGGGGTTTATAATGATGAACTATCCAATATATACCATATAGGAAAGTGAATGCTTCTGCTGCTAAGTAGCTTCAGTCATGTCCGACTCTGTGCGACCCCATAGACGGCAGCCCACCAGGCTCCGCTGTCCCTAGGATTCTCCAGGCAAGAACACTGGAGTGGGTTGCCATTTCCTTCTCCAATGCATGAAAGTGAAAAGTGAAAGTGAAGTCGCTCAGTCGCGTCCGTTTCTTCAGAACCCCATGGACTACAGCCCACCAGGCTCCACTGTCCCTGGGATTCTCCAGGCAAGAGTACTGGAGTGGGTTGCCATTGCCTTCTCTGAGCAAAGTGAATACCCCAGTACAAATACTCGGTAACTTTTTTTTTTTTAATGTGTGAAATATATGGCTTCTTAAAGACTCCTATTAGTGCCTTCCTGATTCTCAGCTGGATTCCAGATACTTGAACTTTCCCAGATAAATTAGGTTCTACTAAAGTACTGTTGGGCTTCCCAGGAGGCACTAGTGGTAAAAACACGCCTGCCAATGCAGGAGACATAAGAGACTCGGGTTTGATCCCTGGGTGAGGAAGAACCCCTGGAAGAGGGCTTGGCAACCCACTCCAGTATTCTTGCCTGGAGAATCCCATGGACAGAGGAGCCTGGTGGACTATGGTCCATAAGGTCCTAAAGGCTCAGACATGACTGAAGTGACTTAGCATGCACACATGCATATTACTATTAAGATTAGGCAATGTTATTTTCACAACTCAAAGCTTGGAGAGAAAGTAGCAGTATACACCTCTTAAAGCGGAGGTTACTAGGCTATAAATTAGATGAGGGCAGGGACCACATCTTTCTCATCATTGGTTCTCTAGAGCAAATGCAATTGAACACATAGAAAATGCTCTCTAAGTGCTATTTGTATGAATTATCATGAAATCCTATTTGGTAGCCTTTGGATGACACAAAAGAATCACCTTATCATTTGCTTATTTTCAGAATTATCAAAAATGAGGAATTTTCTGAAAAAATTTTACCCAGAAGTCTAAAATTTTAATATAGATTACAACTCTTTTCATATATCTTAATTTTATTTAGAATCACAGAAGCTCACACAATATTAAGATAATCCACTTTTCTATTTGTAGATGTAGAATATTTTCTCCAGATCCTTGAAATATTATGATAGATCTGAAACAAGGTCTTATGCAATTAGTCCAAAGTATTTTTGTAGAAATTCTTACAGTTTTGGTTTATATGATTCAGAGGCCAAATTGATTATGTTGAGGAAGCACAGTGATTTAAGTTAATTGTAACCTTAACTGATGACTCGGCAGGTAAAGAATCTGCCTACACTGCAGGAGACACAGGAGACTCAGGTTTGATCCCTGGGTCAGAAAGATCCCTTGCAGAAGGAAATGGTAATTCACTTCAGTACTGCTGCCTGAAAAAGCCCATGGTCAGAAGAGCCTGGCAGACTACAGTCCAATGGGTCACAAAGAGTTAGACATGACTGAGTGATTAAGCACACAGGTAGCACACAATCTTAAACTTACCTCATAATTGCAGTCACACCAGGCAAAGGCTTGATCTTCTTGTCACAACACAGAACACTAATTAGGGTGAAAATGATAAACTATGACAAGAGATTTTGCTGTATTCTAATGATACAATTAATGGAAACACTAGATTCTGATGTTTATTGAGTGAAACATGATATAAGCTCCTCTCCAGGAATTAGAAAACCTTGAAAGCTTTGGCATTTTATTGATGACTAATTTGGAGTCTACAGAAGCAAATTCTGCTACCCAAGGTCCAGTTATCCATGTAGGTTAGGTTAACCTATGTTATCCGCATAGATTAGGTTATGCTATGGTGACAAAGAATACAAACTGTCTCTGTCACACTATGTCCGCTTTAGGTTCAGATAACTCTACAGGCAGTGGCCCAACCTTCCTGGCCCTTTGATCTCGGACCATCTGCATCTCAGTATTTATGTGATCGAGCCTTGTGGTGAGGGAAATAAGCACAGAGAATCTTGTCTTAACTCTTCATGCTTTACTCAGAAGTGATGCGCCTCACTTCTGCTTCACACTTGCTTGGCCAAAACAAGTCAAGTGGTCATGTTCAATTTCACCAGGTGAGAACAAGTCGTTCTCCTATGTATTCAGGGATGGGAAGAGAATGGAGAACATTGGTGAGCCCTGGTAATGTTCCAGAATTTGATTCAATATCTTTTTTTTTTAGGGCAAAACCTGTTTTCTTCCTCTACTTGCTGAAGATTGCATTGAATATAAATGGAATCTTGTGTCTCTACTGTAATCAGTACAGCTAAAATAAAGTACAATGTAATTTACTGCAAAGTGGGATTTGGTGGGGGGTTGTTCTGGCTTGGATTCTTTCCAAGGGGTGGGGGATACTTAGCACTGAAAATGTCAGAGGGACTGGGTTATAGCACTGCTTTGCTGAGAAAGCACTTCTGAGGCATGGGCCTGGAGAATAGTACCATAGTGAGGCTCTCATTTAATCTTCTTCTTTGGGACCCTGAGAATAAGACATAGAGTTTGGAAAATACTCTTAGGAACAGAATACTATTATATTCACATAGTTACTTTGTAGTTGTAAGTATTCACCTTTTTTCTCCTAAGAACCCCAGTGTGCAATCACTGCTGTCCCCTATCAGTCTTTGCCCAGTTCTCAATTAAAAGAATATATACACATGGGGAAGGTCTGAAAAGACCCAACTGGCAAGATGTGTTAGTTGTAATCCTTCCCCCCACTCTAAACCAAACAAGGTATGTTATCCATTTACCTCTTTTGAAAGGTTGGATATGATTTCTATTGCTGCGTCTGAGGTCTTGATTTGTGCAAGAAAAGTGTCAATAATTTGAATCTCTTGGCACTTTCTCTAATGACTTTTGGCCAATAAGTGCTAAGCAAGCCTTTGATGAAGAGACTATGGTCCAGCATGTTGGTGGTAAACCCTTGGACCAACCTTTTAACCGAAATGCATCTTGGTAAAATCTGGGTAGAAAGGGGTCAAACAGGGAATTCCCTAGAGGGCCAGTGGTTAGGACTCTGTGATTTCACTACCAGGCCAGAGTTCAATCCATGGTTGGGAAACTAAGAGCCTTCAAGCTGTGTGGTGCAGCTAAACAAAAAAATAAGCAACAACCACACACACACAAATAAGTGAAAGGGGTCAAATAATTTTTGCCCTTTGTGTTTCTTCCACATTACAAAAGAATCCCTATGTGTAATTAATACATGAACTTGCCTGGTACATTTTTTCCCTCATCATATTAATGTAGGATTTGACTGAAACTTATACAGGGGTCATGGTGGGGTTGACCTTTCATTCAAAGTCTGCAAAAGTGCTTTTGCAATGTGCCTTTCACAGTAAGCACCAGTCATTTAGGGAGCCATCTAAATCAGAGCATGCTCTTGAGGTTTGGTGTTTGTTCACATTTTCCATTGTTTTACTATTACCACATATGAAGTTTAAAACAAATACTTTATTTTATTTATGGCTGCCCTGGGTCTTCATTGCTGTGGTGGGCTTTCTCTACTTGTGGCAAGTGAGTGGGGACTACCCTTTTATAAATGCACAGGCTTCTCTTTTTTCAGAAAACAGGCTCTAGAACACAGACTCTAGAGCACAGGCTGAGTAGTTTTGGTGCAGGGGCTTAGTTGCTCTGAGACAGCCAGGATCAGGGTTTGAACCTGTGTCCCTTGCATTGGCAGGCAGATTCTTATCCACTGTGCCACCAGGGAAATCCCACATGTGTAGCTTTTATCCCTAATAGCATTTTGATAGTTTGCTGCCTTTTTAATAAAAACAGGGCAGTGCATTAAAGGTTGTTGCCTTGCAGCAGGAATAAGAACCATGTCTATTTCTCAGGTGCCTGGACAGAGTACCGGTGTCAATCTTTGAAAAGAGAGCATCAGTATCCTCGCCTGAGAGCATTAGAACACGTTGCCTACCAGGGCAATGGCCCTTTCTATGAAAGGGAAATAAGAAAAAGCTGTATTTTGGGGAAAAGAGCTGATTTTTGCTGCTAATGAGAAAGATTTCTTTGGATTTATTTCTCTATGTTATTCTCTGTCTCGATTTCCCCCCCCCAATATGTATTTCTCAACATATTGTCACATACAATGATAAACACATGGTTACATTTATTCTTTCATCCATTTAACGACTATGTATCAGTTATCTATTATGTGCCACGAAAGGTTGTCCAGGATAAAGAAATATAATCTTAAAATAGTCACTGTCCACTAGGGGAGATAAATAGATTAAGCATTTGAGAAATAGAGTAGAAATAGAAAGGTGATAGGAGACCCCACAAAAGGGTATATATAAGTACCTATGGGGCAGAGGGGCTTCCCTGGTGGCTCAAAGGGTAAAGAATCTGCCTGCAATGCCAGAGACCTGGGTTTGATCCCTGGGTTTGGAAGATCCCCTGGAGAAGGGAATGGCTACCCACTTCAGTATTCTTGTCAGGAGAATTCCATGGACAGAGGAGCCTGGGGGGGCTACAGTCCATGGGGTTGCAAAGAGTCAGACACGGCTGAACGACTAACACTCACTTTCACATGAGGAAGGGGAGATGAGAGAAAGATCACCATAGCTCTCCTAGAGTCTCAAGAGTCTCGAAGGATGAGGGTAAGCCGAAAAGTCTGTTGCAGACAGAGGTAAGAACCCAGAGACATTAATCAATGGGAAGTTTGGGGAGTGGCACGTGACCTGTGAAGATGTTAAGAGATGGCTTGTGGCAGAGCGGGAGACTGATTGAGATCTAGAAGCCAGCCTTACAACTCAGGATTTGGAGGGGTTTGGACTTCGTGTTGTAGGGGTGGGAAGCCCTTGAAAATCAGAGAGAACTCTCATCTGATTTCCATGTTAGAAAGATAACTGCAAAGACAAAGCCTAGTTTTGGTTGGAAGCTGCCATGTTCTAGGCCCAAGAAGATAGCATGGCAAGAAGAGAATGAGGGACTTCCTTGACAGACCAGCGTTAAAACTGCACTTCTGCTGCAGGGCCACAGGTTCGATTCATGGTTGGGGAACTAAGTTCCTGAATGCTGGGAAGTGAGGCAAAAAAAGAATAGGGAAGGTGAGGGATATTTACACTAGAAAACTAAGAGAACTTTTTAAGTGGTTAGATGCAGAAGGTGAAGGAGAAGAAAAAAATCAGTGATGAGTTCCATATTTCTGGCTTGTGTTACTGGCATTAAATAAGATAAGAATATAGGGTAATAAGCCTGTTTGAAGGGAACATGAATTTGTGATGCCTAAAATTTGAAAAGGATATATCCATTAATATGATAGCATTGGTTAGTGTTATGTGCCAAATACTGCGGTTAACTGTATATTTTAACTGACTGAATTCTCACAACTATCCTAACAAGGATGGCTGGTTTCTTCTGTCAGATCTATCTTAAGACACATCTTGATGTGAAAGATGCTAAAATGTTCTTTCTAGAATTGATAAAATATGATATCACCCCCATTTTATGGATGAAGAAGCTGGGGCAGAGCATAAATAATTTATGCAAAGTCACAATGTTATTTAATAGAGGAGCTGGATTCAACCCGAAGCAGTCTGGCTCCAGAAATTGTTCATATGATCACTGTGCTATGTCACTTCTTGGTATAGATGTATCTCAACAGAATGGAGATTGAGATCTGAGAGTCATCAATACAGATTTTTCTATTATAGGGCAAAAGTAGAGGTGGTGTGCATGGTATCATCAACTTGTGATGAAACCATTTAAGTTAAAAAGGAAATAGCGTTATAGTTAAAATGGATAACCAACAAGGACCTACTGTATAGCATGTGGAACTCTGCTTAATGTTATGTGACAGCCTGGATGGGAGAGGGGTTTGGGGGAGAGTGGATATATGTGTATGTATGGCTGAGTCCCTTTACTATTCACCTGAAATGATCACAACATTGTTTTCAGTTGGCTATACCCTAATACAAAACAAAAAGATTTTTTAAAAAAGAAATAGCATTGATAATTATAATCCGTACTTCTTTTGATGGGCTACTCTGGTGGTTCAGTGGTAAAGAATCCTCCTGCCAATGCAGGAGACACAGGAAATGGGGGTTCAATCCCTGGGTCGGGAAGATCCCCTGGAGAAGGGCACACAACCCACTCTAGTATTCTTACCTGGAGAATCCCATGGACAGAGGAGCCTGGTGGGGCTACAGTTTATAGGGTCACAAAGAGTAGGACACGATTGAAATGACTGAGCACACACATACTTCTTTTGATACATGAACACATGTCAAAATATCAGAATATATCTATTTTAGGCAAATGTTCTGTAAGAGATACTAAAGATGCGATACCAACAGATTTGTGCATCAGAGTTGCCCAAAGAAAAACTGGAAGATTTCAGAGAGGAGACAGTGGCACAGTTAATTCTCCTGGCCTTTCAACCTCTGACTTCTCTGAGTGTTCAGAATTTCCTCACATACTTTGTGAAATGATAGTGGAGAGGGAGCAGGAAATCTGCTTGAGAGCATTGCCATGCAACTGTGGAAAACAAAGGCTATGGGCTTGCATGTGACATTCACGATGTCCATAGTCCTGGGAATAATTAAATTTCTTACCTGTGGGCAGGTGTGTATTTTTGGCTACTTGCCTTTGCTAACTAGGAAGACAGAATCACTTAGCTCAGTGAGTTACAACTTTTGGGAGGCAATTCTTCTGATTCAATAGTAGCAAATTTGTTTTTCAGGCATGGTTTTTTTCCTTCACTTTCTCCCACCCACCTTCTCTCCTCCATTTCTTCCCTAAATTGCTGAAGGGTCAATACATAGGCTGTTGAAGACAGAAACTCAGTTTACAGAGTTGCAAGGGAAACTAAAAAGAAGCATTGGTGCCCAGTCCTCTGGTTGGTTTAAGCTTTAATCTGGCCAAGAGGATAAGAGAAGAAGAGCTTTGTGGAAGAAGATTGGAGATGAGTGTCTGTTTCCTTCTTAGCAGGGTCAGGTGCAGAAGAGAGGTATAAATTGTCTTTGAAAAGAAGACGGTGGAAGAGTCCCAGAGAGAGGGCTGCTTTGGTAGCCAGCAGCCAGCTTTTCAGATGGGGTCAGTGTGAACAGCCCTGAGCATCAGAGGCTTAACCCAAACAATTTCACACGCTTGTAAGTGCCTTTCATCCAACTCATTGACAGTATAATAATAATAAACAGGGCAAATGAAGAAGCCACTTCAGCAGGGAATGGGTTTTCCAAAGAAGAAAGCCACGTTTTGGAGAAAGGGGATTCTAAAATTCTTTTACTTTGCTGTGTTTTGGCCCCCAAAGAAATCAAGAGTTTTTAAATTTTGCTGTGGTTATTTAATCCCACTCTAGTTAGATCATCTTCACCAAATGTTTGTTTAAAACTCTAAAAAATTCCTTATTTGTTTATATAAGGGTACTTAGATAGGAAAGAATTCTATTTATACCCCTTTAGTGATTATTGGCATAAGACAACAGTCTTGATACCTTTCTTTTGTATCTATTTTCTAGCACAACTTCTTCTTTCTGCCCAAAAACCCATATTAAGTAATCAGATTAGCTACGTGATAAACTGCTTTGTGTAAATCTTTTGTAAAGGAGGTGGCTTATACATTCCAAGATAAATACAAAATAGTGAAAGCACCAAAGTCATCTTCAAGAGGTTGAAAACAATTTCTTTTTCTTTAACAGAGAAGAGTTTGGTGGAGATAAGATCTAAACACAAATGGAAAATGTAATAATCTCCTGAAAGGTAGAAGTGGATGATAGACTGCTTGGTGGGTAATAGGCTGGGTGGAACCCAGGCAGGCCTTAGAACAGAAACTTCTCAAAGAATATATCAGAAATTACATTCTACAACTGCTAACAAAAACTGTGATATGGTGTCCTCTACAAACTGAGGGCTTATATTTATCTAATTTAGTGACAAGTCCAGAGGTAGTCAAACTGGTCTGTTTCACGGCAGCCCTGTGATGTTGCTAGAGACCAGGCTTCTGCTTTTACTTTCAGTCTCACAGAATGGTTGTTGGAGCTCCAGCCATCACATCCCTGATTCAGGTAGGAAAAAAGAGGAGAAAGGGAATGAGCAAAGGGGATTTGCTCATTGAGACAGTTCTTTTTTTAAGAGTTTCCCCCAACATTCTACCTAATAACATGCTATCTGCTAAAGACCCAAGAAAGAGTTTTCTGAACTGGGCACCTCCTCCCTTCCCCAGTAGTACTGGTAATAAGGAACAGGGGAGAATGGATAGAATCTAGTAGGCTTTTCCTTTGGAGTGAGAGGGAGCACAACAGATTAATAGCATTGAAGGTAAACCATGTTCATTTTATTATTTTAGCTAGGGTCAAAATTTTCAGAAGCCAAAATGAAAATGCTGGTTTTTTGTTAATACAGTCTAGCCCTAGACACTAAATGATCAGTGTAATCACTATAATATTTCATGCATCCAGGTATGGCTGAATTATTGGGGTCAATAACTCCAGAAAATTCGGAGATCACTGAAGAATTAACTATTGACACTTGACTAATTACAGAATTCTGGAGGAGTGCATGGCAAATTCCTGCCTGGAGAATCCCATGGACAGAGGAGCCTGGTAGACTACAGTCTATGGGGTCACAAAGAGTTGGACTTGACTGAAGTGACTTAGCATGCATACTTTCTGCATGCTAAGAAATTTGTTGTTATTATTATTATTACTATTATTATATTGAATGTTGTTTGAGAGTAAGGAGGTGAACTGGGAACTGGCTCATTTTGTTTAAGCTATTTTTTGGAGAGCTTGTAAGTAGCTGAATTTACCTCCCTAGATTCCATAGGATAGAGACAAAATGGCCCCGGGGTTCTAGAAGAGAGACCTGTAGACACTAGAAGTTTTCTAATTGATCTCAGTGGTGTAATAAACAACTTTGTGCAGTTGGCTGTGGTTTTTATCCTCTGAGGAAATGCAAGTCTCTAATATCTGTCTTGCAAACCTCCGTCCACCAGCAACCATCTATTTCTTCTCACAAAACGTCCTGTTGGTCCCCATGTGTCCCTCACCCCCACCCAGCTTATACTGATGGGACCTAAGCAGCAAGTTCACTCCTTAAAAAAATGTTAAAACAACAAAAATCTTTTCTTAACTATAACAAAAATTCTATAATTACATCAAATGAAGGTAAGTAGAAGCTGTTGGTAATATAATTCTACCATGTTTTAAATGTTTATTTTGTCTTCTAACTAGGGTAACCTTAAGTGAACAAAGAGTAGGTTTCATGATGGCAATTACTTTTCATGTCTATAGTAATCCAGAATATATCCCAGAAGATTTGGAGTGTGGATCGCCAACTAAGTCCAGAGAGCCTCTGTGCTTGGATTAGCTCCACTGGGCATGAAACAAGGACCAAATTGACGTTATTTTCTTTTTCTAGAGAACTTAATATATTGCTACATCCCCGTGTGAAGAATAGAAATGAATTTTGCTTTTAAATCTGAACATACTCACTCAAAAAAAAATGTGGAAGGAATAAATTCAAGTGTGTGAAAGCATAAGGAGGCAAAAGGAAATAATTCTATTATATTTATTTTTCAACAAGGGCTTACATCTGTTTCTAATTTACGCAGATTATTGACACATCTGGATGTTTGGCCTTAAGAATTTTAAGTTGCTGTGGTGGCATTTATTTTCTGAATCAACTCTTCAGACCACCCTGGAACTTGTGCAACTAGTTTGGAGAGAAGTTTGTGATATTTTCAATAAAGTTAACTTTTGGCATTTTAGAAACAGTGTAAATGGGATTCTGTCATCTCATATTTATAAATTGTGGTTTTGCATTTTTGATACCTGCAGGAAAAATAAGACCAAAGCCAAAGGTCTAATGGCTTGACAATGACAAATTATAATAGCTAGATAAAGCTATCAAGGGGACATCGGAGATGGGTGTAAGGTTAGCCATTCATATTAACCACTGGGGACCCTAGATTTCAGCAGAAACCAAAGAGTACAGAAGTGAGTGACTGATGGAAATCCTGTTTTCACTTGGCCTGATGGGAGTATGCATTTTAACAAGGAAAATGGAATTGTTAAGAAGTATAATAACATTGATTAATACTTTACCTCTTGGACCAATCCTTTTGTAATCAGGAGTGAACTTTTCTCCCTATGTGGTCTGATTGGAGTAATTTATTCCAAGGGTATGAATAATGGAGATCATGGAGTAAAACCTTTAAAGATTTTAGAAAACAAAAACATGGTGAAACACATATTTTATGGCAAATATTTTTTAAATGGAGTAGCATGATTTTATTAAAAGGAACAGAAGACCATACATAAAAACGCTAATGCAAATTGCCAAAAACAAAGCAAAACCTTCTTATAGTTCTTTAGTTTAAAGGTACAACAGAAATACTTAAGCACATAATATGATCAGTTTTAGAAGAAGGCTCTTTGGAATCCTCAGTAGTTCTGGTTTTTTGTTTCATTGTCAGCCAACCTTAAAATTCTCTTCTGTTAGAGATAAAGTCTTACTAGATGGGGTGATGCTGCACAGCAGATTGACGGTGAAAAAAAAAATGATACTCTTTAGAGGCAATTATTGTGTTTCATTTTGAAAGGAAATGATCATATTTACAGAATATCTAGTATATCTGAGAAACAAACTTATCTGTTGTGCTGACATTCCTGGGTCTTTAGATATTATTTTATTAGATGTTCACAAAATAAAAACTCTAAATATATATTCATGCCTGAGATAAATAGTAAAAGGTTCCTGAGTATCAGCCCAGGGCTTCCCTGGTGGCTCAGCCATAAAGAATCTGCCTGCAAAGCAGGAGACTTGGGTTTTATCCTTGGTTTGTTAAGATCCCCTGGAGAAGGAATGGCAACCCACTCTAGTATTCTAGCCTGGGAAATCCCATGTCCAGAGGAGCCTGGCGGGCTACAGTTCATAGCGTTGCAAAGAGTTGGACACTACTTAGCGACTAAGCGACAACAATGGAGGTCTACTTCTTACAGCTTTTTAGTAGAGATGGCAGAGAAGGCATTAAAATCAGCAGGCCAAATCCAAAGACCTCAGCTTGCATAAACTCTGTAATTAACGGACGTTCCTGTTTCCATTTCAGTAGACTCTTCTATTTTAAGATATTAATAGATGTCCACTGGGATCAACTAATGGGCTCTGGGACTGGTTTCACTGCAATTCAATAGAGTGGCAGCTTAGTAATGTATAGTGTCCACTCTAATGATTTAAAAAATGGTATGACTTTTGGTACCACTTCCAGTCCTGTCATTTCAAGACTCAGATCTCATGAATGTGTGAGTCACAAAGCTAACTGGGAATTATTTATTTATTTGCTTTGGCTGGGCTGCACTGCTTGCAGGATCTTAGTTCCCTGACCAGGGATCAAACCCCTGTCTCCTGTAATGGAAGTGTGGAGTCCTAACCACTGGGAAGCAAAGGAATTCTGAGTTGGAATATTTCTAGTTAATCCTCAGTGCCTAACTCTTGATTAAGCACCAATGGGCCTGTAGTAGATGCTTTGATGACGAAAGTTAAGGTGAAAACCGAGTGTACAGACAATGCAAGCATTTCACCCAAGGGAAGTTTCACCTTTCTTCTAACCAGAGTTTGAGTCACAGATGGGCTACTGGAGATTATGTAGGCTGGTTTGAGTCTTAAACCACCCTCTCTATTTCCTCTGTCCATAGACCATCTGCCCAAAGCAGGGGTGGGGGAAAAGATTTGGGGGAAATTTCCAGCCTTTTTAATGACAGACCTTTGGAAATGCTCACAGACACTGACAACTAAATAGGTACTGAATAGGACCGTCTTCTTAAGGGATTCTAGAAAGGGATCTGGTCGTATGTAGAGTGTTTCTTTCCCAGGTGGATCCTTTGCCTGGCCTGTAGGGTGCAGAAAATAACCTTTCTTTCTTGAACATCTAAGGGAATCCATTTCTCTTTCAGTAAACCTTTCTACGGCCTGTTTCAGGCCACTATTGAAGCTATAAATCAAAGAATATGAAGGAGCAAGACTGGAGAGTGTGTGTGTGTGTGTGTGTGTGTGTGTGTGTGTGTGTGTGTGTATTTTAGTCACTTAGTGTCTGACTCCTGTGACCCCAAGGACTGTAGCTCTCCAGGCTCCTCTGCCCATGGAATTCTCCAGGCAAGAATACTGGAGTGAGTAGGCATTTCCCCTAGGGAATCTTCCCAACTCAGGAATCCAACCCAAGTCTCTTGCATTGCAGGTGGATTCTTTACTGTCTGAGCCACCAGGAAGCCCTAAGACTAGAGAGAATCAGATGTAAAAAAAATTCTGGTTCAGAGAGAAGAGGAAGAAAGCAGGAGGAAAGAATTGGGAAGCAGAGGGGCAGAACTGGGTTGGATCCTTGTTCTTTAAGATTCAGTTTCTCTGTTGTATTGCACACCCAGACCTCCCTCTTCCTTGCTTCTGCCGGGAACTAGGGAGTTGAAGAAATATGTCTTGGGGCAAATTCCATTGCAAGTTTTGGAGGAGGCAGTCCCAGAATGCTAGGGGTGAAAGGTAAATTTGTTTGTTTTAAATCAGAAATAATCTACCCACCCCTCCTTTTCCCCCCAAAAGGATCATATGCTTCACATCAATTTGGTTCAAAAAGAGCTCATGTCTTCAAATGAAGGCTACCATTTGTTTTGCCATATGTAGCAGTTTTAGGTTGAAAAAGTTTCAGCACAAAAGATCACCTTGAAAACTCCCCGGGACATTCTCACATAAACTAGAATACTTCATAAACGATAAAAGTTCTTTCTTCAGTTGTTTAGTCTTCTCAATTTCACCTATGTCTTCAGTGTTGAGTTGTTTAATATTGCTGTTAAAGTGGTTTTGGATCTTCAAAAACAGAGGCAGACATCCACTTTGACTATGCCGAAGGCGAGGTTTTTTTCCCCAAAGCATCTCTCCATCTGATACAATGAAGATCATATTTCCTCATAATATAGATGAGGAATAGAGGCCCCAAAAGATAAAGGGGATGAATGGAAATCTCTGAGTATAACCCAGAGCAAACAGATATTTTTTTCATACTCATGTATATTATTTTATTGCTGTCTCCCCTCACTGGAATACATTCCTCCTTCAGCTAAGGAGGGCAGCTTTTTCTTAATTTATTGAGTTTTGCATTGGGTCTTAGTTGTGGCTTGCAGGCTTCTCTCCAGTTGTGGTGTGAGGGCTTATTGGTTATTGTGTGAGGGTTTAGTTCCCCACACCATGTGGAATCCTAGTTCTCTGACCAGGAATTAAACCCACGTCCCCTGCATTGGAAGGTGGATTCTTAGCTATCAGACCACCAAGGAAGTCCCTTGTTTTTGTTTTTTCAATTGAGATATAATTGGCAAACAAGTATCTTTAGTTTTTTGATCTTAAGTAGGAGAAAATAATTATTAAAAATATTTTGAAGATTTAAGAAGATGTCTCTTAGTATTTACTAGGTATGTACAGTATATTACACCCTGAACCTGATGCAGTGGTGAAGAGAAAAGGGGGACACCTTCTTGTGAACTGACCATGAGCTGACATAGAACTGAACGTTGATCTGAACACCTTCCATTGATAGGACAAATTGACGCCTACAAAGTTGGCATTCAATGACGTTATCAGCAAGGGTGAACACAAGTGGACACAATATGAAGGTGATGGATGGTTGGCTATTCAGAGAAGGAGAAGAGTTTTTCTGTCCAGTCTTCTAGGGCTAAGAGTTTGGATGGAATGCCTACAGGAATCATGTCAAGTCTTTGTCCATGATGAGAGTTGAGCTGTCACATACCCGGTGGAAATCCTCTGGATTTGTTGGTGTGTGGATGGAGGAGAATTTCCTTCCTTCAGCCATTCCAGAGGGTTCAGTAGGATTTGGAATCTTGAGGTATGTGCTAGTCATGACTTGAATCACCAGGAAGAACTCTGCTTATTCTTTCTTCCTTCTTCTTTTTTTGTCTTCTCTTTATCACATTGTGGCTCAAGTCTTTCTCAAAGACCTGCTCTGATGTCAGAATCTATTGCACTTGATCTTTCTCAATGTTTTCTTTTCTGTTTTTACTGGTTGGATCACATTCAGCTCTGATCTCTCACCAACCAGAAATTCCTATTCTTTTGACTCATTCATTTCCTTTACCAGGAAATATCAGGATGAACCACTACCTTATCAGGTCTAATCCTTATATGATTTTCTGTTTTCTTTTCATCTGACCTTTAAGGTGTTCTCAGCTATGTTTTAGATTTACAGGAAATGTTTAAAATCTGTTTCCAATGCAAGATGATATTTTATCTATTTATTAATAACATCTTTTTGGTCATATCATAACTCAGTATTTTTGAGGACTCAGCATTTTATAGTTATCCAGAAATCTGTAATTCTTTTCATTTTTTTCCTTTTTTACCATTGAAGAATGACTTTATTTTGGGGATTTACTTTAAGCAAGCAGATATTATCAAGACTAGCAAAATGTTGATAACTAGGTCATGACTATGTGGGGGTTGATATCCTTTACTTTTATGTGTGTGTTTTAAAATGTCTGTAATAGAAACCTGGGATAATGAAATGGTGGGAAAAAGTAATAGGTCTTAAAAAAAAAAAGTCTTCAATAAACAGTTGAATGTCCCATACAGCTTGACATTAAAAAGATACTTTCCCTCTCCTATGGTATTTTTTAAATTAATTTATTTTTTATTGAAGGATAATTGTTTTACAGAATTTTACTGCTTTCTGTCAAACCTCAACATGAATCTGCCATAGGTATATGTATATCCACTCCTTTTCGCAACACTCTCCCATCTCCCTCCCCATCACACCCCTCTAGGTTGATACAGAGGCCCTGTTTGAGTTTTCTGAGACATAGAGCAAATTCCCGTTGGCTGTCTATTTCACATATGGTAATGTAAGCTTCCATGTTACTCTTCCCATGCATGTCACCCACTCCTCCCTTCTCCCCATGTCCGTAATTCTATTCCCTATGTGTGTTTCTCCATTCTTGCCCTGTAAATAAATTCTTCAGTACCGTTTTTCTAGATTCTGTATATATGTGCTAGAATATGGTATTTATCTTTCTCTTTCTGACTCACTTCACTCTGTGTAATAGGTTCTAGGTTCGTTCACCTCATTAGAACTGACTCAAATGCATTCCTTTTTATGGCTGAGTAATATTCCACCTTGTATATGTACCACAAATTCTTCATCCATTCATCTGTCGATGGACATCTAGGTTGCTTCCAAATTCTAGCTATTGTAAATAGTGTTGCAATGAACAATGGGATACTTGTGTCTCTTTCAATTTTGGTTTCCTCAAGGTATATGCCTAGGAGTGGGATTGCTGGGTCATATGGTGGTTTTATTCCTAGTTTTTAAAGGAATCTCCATACCATCTTCCATAGTGGCTATATCAATTTACATTCCCACCAACAGTGCAAGAGCATTCCCTTTTCTCTACACCCTCTCCAGCATTTATTGCTTGTAGACTTTTTATGATGGTCATTCTGACTGGTATGAGGTGATATCTCATTGTAGTTTTGATTTGCATTTCTCTAATAATGAGCAATGTTGAGCATCTTTTCATGTGTTTGTTAGCCATCTGCATGTTCTCTTTGGAGAAATGTCTGTTTAGGTCTTTTCCCCACTTTTTGATTGGGTTATTTGTTTTTCTAGCATTGAGTTGTATGAGCTGCTTGTATATTTTGAAAACTAATCCTTTGTTAGTTGTTTCATTTGCCATTATTTTCTCCCATTCTGAGGTTTGTCTTTTCACCTTGCTTATAGTTTCCTTTGCTGTGCAAAAGTTTTTAAGTTGAAATAGGTCCCACTTCTTTATTTTTATTTTTTTGTTTCCATTACTCAGGGAGGTGGGTCACAGAGGAGCTTTCCTTGATTTATGTCATCAAGTGTTCTGCCTGTGTTTTCCTCTAAGAGTTTTATAGTTTCTGTTCTTAACTTAGGTCTTTAATCCATTTTGAGTTTTTCTTTGTGTATGGTGTTAGGAGGTGTTCTAATTTCATTCTTTTACATGTAGCTGTCCAGTTTTCTCAGCACCATTTATTGAAGACACTGTCATTGCTCCATTGTATATTCTTGCCTCCTTTGTCAAAAATAAGGTGCCCTTAGGTGCATGGGTTTATTTCTAGGCTTTCTATCTTGCTCCATTGGTCTACATTTCTGTTTTTGTGCCAGTACCATACTGTCTTGATGACTGTAGCTTTGTAGTATAGTCTGAAGTCAGGAAGGTTGATTCCTCCAGCTCCATTCTTCTTTCTCAAGACTGCTTTGGCTATTCAGGGTCTTTTGTGTTTCCATATGAGTTGTGAAATTATTTTGTTCTAGTTCTGTGAAAAATGCCATTGGTAATTTGACAGGGATCACATTAAACCTGTAGATTATGTTTGGTAGTATAGTTATTTTCACAATATTGACTCTTCCTACCCAGGAACATGGAATGTCTCTCCATCTGTTTATGTCATCTTTGATTTCTTTCATTAGTGTCTTATAATTTTCTGTGTACAGTTCTTTTGTCTTCTTAGGTAGGTTTATTCCTAGATATTTAATTCTTTTTGTTGCAATGGTGAGTGGAATTGATTCCTTAATTTCTATTTCTGATTTTTCATTGTTAGTATATAGAAATGCAAGTGAGTTCTGTGTATTGATTTTGTATCCTACAATGTCACTAAATTCATTGACTAGCTCTAGTAATTTTCTGATACTATATTTACAGTTTTCTATGTACAATTTGATGTCATCTGCAAGCAGTGAGAGTTTTACTTCTTCTTTTCCAATCTGGATTCCTTTTGTTTATTTTTCTTCTCTGACTGCTATAGCCAGGACTTCCAGAACTATGCTGAATAACAGTGGTGAAGGTGGACACCCTTGTCTTATTCCTGATTTTAGGGGGAATGCTTTCAGTTTTTCACCATTGAGAATAATGTTTGCTGTAGGCTTATCATATATGGCCTTTACTATGTTGAGGAAGGTTCCTTCTGTGCCCAGCTTTTGAAGAGTTTTCATCATAAATGGATGCTGAATTTTGTCAAAGGCTTTTTCTGCATTTATTGAGATTATCAGATGGTTTTTATCTTTCAATTTGTCAATATGGTGTATCACATTGGTTGATTTACATATATTGAGGAATCCTTGCATCCCTGGAATAAACCCAACTTGATCATGGTGTATGAGCTTTTTGATGTGTTCCTGACTCCAGGAGTTGGTGATGGACAGGGAGCCCTGGCGTGCTGTGATTCATGTGGTCGCAAAGAGTCTGATATGACTGAATGACTGAAATGAACTGAACTGAATTCTGTTTGCTAAAGTTTTGTTGAGGATTTTTGCATTTATGTTCATCAGTGATACTGGCCTTTAGTTTTCTTTTTTTGTGTTGTCTTTGTCTGGTTTTGGTATCAGGGTGATGGTGGCATCGTAGAATGAATTTGGAAGTGTTTCTTCCTCTGCAATTTTTTGAAAGAGTTTTAGAAAGATAGGCATTAGCTCTTCTCTAAATGTTTGATGGAATTCTCCTGTGAAGCCATCTGGTCCTGGGCTTTTGTTTTTTGGGAGATTTTTAATCACAGCTTCAATTTCAGAGCTTGTAATTGGATTATTTATAATTTCTATTTCTTCCTAGTTCAGTCTTGGGAGACTGAACTTTTCTAAGAATCTGCCCATTTCTTCCAGGTTATCTATTTTATTGCCATATAGTTGTTCACAATAGTCTCTTATAATCCTTTGTATTTCTGCATTGTCTGTTGAAACCTCTCCTTCTTCATTTCTAATTTTGTTGATTTGATTCTTCCCTCTTTCTTGATGAGTCTGGCTAAAGGTTTGTCAATTTTGTTTATCTTCTCTAAGAACTGTCTTTTAGTTTTATTAACCCTTATTGCTGTTTCATTTCTTTTTCATTTATTTCTGCTCAGATCTTTATGATTTCTTTCTTTCTACTAATTTGGTTTTCTTTTCTTTTTTAAAAAATTCTTCTTTATCCAGTTGTCTTAGGTGTAAAGTTAGGTTGTCTACTCAATATTTTTCTTATTTCTTGAGGTAGGATTGTATTGCTATCAGCTCCCCTCTTAGAACTGCTTTTGTTGCATCCCGTAGATTTTGAGTTGCCATGTTTTCACTGTCATTTGTTTCTAAATTTTTTTTTATTTCCCTTCTGATTTCTTCAGTAACCTGTTGGCTATTTAGAAACATGCTGTTTAATCTCCATGTGTTTGTGTTCTTCTTTTTTTCTTGTAATTGATATCTAGTCTCATAGCATTGCTGTCAGAGAAGATGCTTGATACAGTTTCAATTTTCTTAAATTTACTGAGGTTTGATTTGTGACCCAAGATGTGGTCTATCCTGGAGAATGTTCCATGTACACCTGAGAAGAAGGTGTATTCTTCTGCATTTGGATGGAATGTCCTGAAGATATCAATGAGATCCATCTCCTCTAATGTATCATTTAAGACTTGTGCTTCCTTATTAATTTTCTGTTTTGATAATCTGTCCGTTGGTGTGAGTGGGGTGTTAAAGTCTCCTATGATTGTGTTACTGTCAATTTCTCCTTTTATGTCTGTTAGTGTTTGTCTTATGTATTGAGGTGTTCCTGTGTTGGGTGCATAGATATTTACAATTTTCATGTCTTCCTCTTGGATTGATCCCTTGATCATTATGTAGTGTCCTTCCTTATCACTTGTAATCTTCTTTATTTTAAGGTCTATTTTGTCTGATATGAGGATTGCTACTCCAGCTTTCTATTTCTTCCTATTTGCATGGAATATATTTTTCCGTCCTCTCACCTTCAGTCTATATGTGTCTTTAGGTCTGAAGGGGTTTCTTGTAGAGAGCATATATATGGGTCTTGTTTTTGTATCCATTCAGTCAATCTGTGTCTTTTGGTTGGAGCATTTAATCCATTTACATTTAAAGTAATTATTGATATAAATGATCCTATTGCCATTTTCTTATTGGGGTTGATTTTGTAGATTTTCTTTCTTCTGTTGTATTTCTTGACTATATAAGTCCCTTTAACATTTGTTGTAAAGCTGGTTTGGCGGTACTGAATTCTCTTAACTTTTACTTGTCTTAAAAGCTTTTATTTCTGCATCAATTCTGAATGAGTCCTTGCTGGGTACAGTAATCTTGGTTATAGGTTTTTCCCTTTCTGCACTTTAAATATATCCTGCCATTCCCTTCTGGCCTGCAGAGTTTCTGCTGAAAGGTCAGCTGTATAGGGTGAAATTTGTGCTGAGTTTTTGTTTGTTTGTTTGCTTTTCCTCTGATGGGCAAGGTTGAATGAGGTGGTAATCCTGTCTGCTGGTGATTCGGCTTGTATTTTTGTTTTGTTTGTTGTTTAGATGAGGCATCCTGCACAAGGTGCTACTGGTGGTTGGGTGATGCTGGTTCTTGTATTCATGTGGTTTCCTTCGTGTGAGTTCTCACTACTTGATCCTCCCTTGGGTTAATTCTCCGATTTCTAGGGTCTTGGGGTCAATGCTCCCACTCCAAAGACTCAGAGCTTGATCTCTGGCCAGGAACAAAGATTCCACAAGTGGTTTGTTATGGCGTTAAGTGAGATTAAGACAAGTATACAAAAAATGAGAAACCAAAGGGGAACCCCAGACAAATGGCAGTTACCAAATCAGGCAAATAATAATTAAAATAGTGGAATATACACATATACATATACACCCATGAGCAAAGTGAAAACAGTCCAAGAAAAATAAAGTACTGTAGATTGACCCAGTGAACAAAGGAAGTAAAAAATTATATTTACAGTTAAGTACAAAACTAACTTAATACAAACTGGAAAACAAAACTGAAGCAAGGTGCCGAGTGGTGAATGAAGCAATGAAAACAAAACTAACAAATATGTTGAAAGGAAAGAAAGAAAAGAAAGGAAGGATAGATATGCACAGTTAAATAGAGGTAGATGAAGGAGATCTATATACATTAAAGATTGTCTGCAAGGGGAAAAACAGTAGGAAAGGCAAACAAAGGAATAAATGTAGAAAAAAATAGGTTTAAAAAATTAAAAATTAAAATTATAAAAAAGAGAAAAAATGGAAGAAGAAAGAAAAAAGGAGAAAAAATGGAAAACTCCATAAAACTACAAAAGCCCAACATAGAGGCAGAGGTTTATAACAACAATAGAAAGTGTGACTGAATATGCACATATACATATACACATATACATAAGCAAAAGCAAAACAGCCCAACAAAAATAAAGTACAATAGATTGACCCAGCGAACAAAGGAAACCAAAAATTATATCTACCAGAACAAAACTAATTAAAGCACAAACTGGAAAACAAGGTCCCAATTGGGGAATGGCAATGAAAATAAAACTAACAAATATGTTGAGGAGAAAGGAGAGAAAGAAAAGAAAGAAAGAATATACAAATATACAGATATATGAAGTTAAATAGAGGTAAATAAAGAAGATTTATATACATTAAAGGTTAATTGCAAGGGGAAAAGAACAGTAGGAAAAGCAAACAAAGGAATAAATGTAGAAAAAATGATAATAGGTTTAAAAATTTAAAATTAAAATTAAAAAAAGAGAGGAAAAAGAAAAAAGAGGAAACGTCCACAGAACTGCAAAAGCCCAACATAGAGGCAGAGGTTTATGACAACAATATAAAATGTGACTGAGAAAAAGAGAAAAAAGCTCAAAAACTTAATTGGATTTCTTAGTGCCAATAATACCAACAACTACAACGGGGGCGGGGGAGAGAAAAAATCCAAAAGAATCTACAGAACAAGTCAAAACATAAGAATTAGAAATGCTTTTCTTGAGTCACTGCTGTCAGAGTCCTTTCCCTCGCTGGGAGTCACAGTTCACCTGACCTCCCTGGGATGTCCTCCAACGCTGTGCTGATCTCTGGACCTGCTGTGAGGGCAGCTCAGGTTGTAATCTGGTCCTACTCCTGTGTGTTCTTGCCTCCAATGTCCACAGCTATCAGAGCTAGTGTGTTTTCTTTTGTGGGCACTCTCAATGGCCTTTTATATATTCCATAGACACAGTCTGCTTAGTTGATAGTGTGGATTGAACCTGCAGCTTGCACAGCTGGTGGAAAGGTTTTGGGTCCTCTTCCTTAGCCACACTGCCCCTGGGTTTCAATTGTGGTTTTATTTCCACCTCTGCATGTGGGTCATCCACTGGGATTTAGCTCCTCACGTTGCCCTGGAGGCCTTGGGTTTGCCCTGTGAGGGCCAGGTGTGGAGGTGGTGCAGCTGCTTGGACTGCAGGGGTTCTGGCAGCACCAGGTACTCAGCGGGGTTGGCGGCCAGGGCAGCAGGAATAATAGCGCTCTAGAAGGGTATGGCAACCAGTATTGGCCAGTAGGCTCCAGTATCCTTGCCTGCAGAACCCACTCTCTGACAGAGAAGCCTGGCAGGCCACTGTCTACAGGGTCGCAAAGAGTTGGACTCGACTGAACCGACTGAACTTGCACAGGCGCAAGACTTTTTCTGCTGGTGGCAGCTCTGCCCCGGTGAGAGTTGCGTGTGAAGGTGGCCCAGCTTCTTGGCTTGCGGGGACCCTGGTGGCCCCAAGCGTGCAGGGACATGGACTGCCTCTGCCGCGGGAGTTATGGCCCTATCAGAGTCTTCTTTTGAGCCTCTTGTAGCTGGCAATCAGAAGGCCTCTTTGGCCGGTCTTCCTCCATAGCTTCGCTCATTCAGGTACTTAGAGGGCTCCCTCGCCTGGGGTCCTTCTCTGTTGTCAGCACATCAGGCACAGAGAGGGGCCCCCCAGGCTGGGGTCCTACTCTTAAAGGGGCACCCTGGGTGGGGTCCTACTCTATAATTCAGTGCGTCAGCCATTTGATGGACTAGCCTCTCTGTTGTTCAACTGCTGATGCTGACGTGTGGGGAGAGACAGGCTATAGTGATGGCTCCAACCCCTATGAGTGACTCAGCAGTATCGCCTTGCTTCCATGGCTGCCTGGCTTTCCTCCACAGGCATTTCCCACCATGATCTCCTTCCTCACATCCCCTCAGTCTGTCTCTCCGCAGTCGGCAGTGGCCCTCACCCTGGGATTGCTCCACAATCCCTAAATTTCAGCTCCCAGGTGCTGTGCCTTCCAGGAGGCCAGTGTTCCTATCTGGGGTATGTATGGCTGTGGCAAGGACTGTCTGATTCTCATTCCATTTAGGCTACCACAGATCAGCTTTTTCACTCTCAGCCTTAAATGTTTCTCCTCTGACTCAGACTAATGACCCGCTGTGGGGATCGGACCTCTGCTTTAGTTCCCCCACCCACTGAGGGCAGGTCCGGTCCTACTAACACTCCTGTTCTTCCCCCTAGTTCCTTCCTTCTACCGAGTTTTGCATGGTTCTATATATTCTTTTCCACTGGCCATATACTCCTGTCCACGCTCAGCTGGTTCTGCATGCACTTCTGTGTCTGAAGGTGTATTCCTGATGTATCTATGGAGAGAGATGTACTCCACGTCTGCCTACTCCTCCGCCATTTTGTTCTCCCTTTGCTTTTTTTAAATTAACTTATTATAAAAGGTCATATAAACATTTCTTACATTGTTCTTTTTTATTGGAAAAAGTGTTTTGGACCATTATGCTTTATTTGGTATCTTTAATTTTGTTATTGTTACACAAAAAGTCCAAATTTTGAACTTCTGAGTTTTAACCTCCTGTTTTCCTGATGAGAGAATACACATTTTATATCCAAAATGTCACTCTGGGTCAACCTGTCCTTGGAGATTTGACTCAAATCTTTTGTCCTACGTGCTGTGAGAGACTCAGTCCTTCCAAATGTCTTAGGGAATTGAGGGGACAGGACACCTCCATGCTCCTGACCCTTCTTGACTTGTCGTGCCTGCTTCAGCTGGTGAGCCCAGCTCATTGCTTCCCCACCTTTATGTGCTGTTCTCTGCACAGGTCACAGCCCAGGTCCTCCTCCTCCACATTCCAAACCTGTGTATAGCAAGCCTTCCCTCAAGTTCAGGGTGATGGAATTGCTTCATTAAAAGAAGTTAGAATTATAGCATCCTTAAAATTAAATACACAATATCACAGTTCTCTAAAAATCTTTGGTCCTTGGGAACTTCATACCCCACCATTTTCAGCAGGCCGACTGATTTGTAATCTTCTTCTCTTGGTTTTCCATCTTCCCTCTGGTCTTGACTCCATCCTTTCAAGTCATGTTATTTCTTATACTGAAAGTTTAATCATCTTGTTAAGTCCTGCCATTTACTGGGGCATCTCTTCAAGATCTCAACTTACACCTAATATTTCAGCTTGGCATATTCCCAACCAAGACATTTTTTTTTCCCCCTGTGAGGAATTTTGACACCTGTTGTCAATCTCTCCTGGCACACATTCCTCCTCTCTTCTTTTCAATTACATGAATTTAAACCAGAAGAAGCCATACCGTATTTGAACTAAACCTTTTGGTATTCTCATTATTTTAAGTGTCTTGTCTCATTTCATTAAAAAATATTTAAGGTTATTATTTATCTTACATCAAAAGATCTCATGAAAAAATTATGAAAGCCATATATGTTGTCAAATATAAGTGAAAATAAGTAAAAGTGAAAATATCAGATCAGCTTTTACAAAAATTATTTAACATGCATTATTTCAAAAAGTTTTCCACCACCGTTGCATTAAATTTTATTCCTTTTTTCCCTTCTAGTGTTTCAAAGATGGTCATTCTATTTCTATTATTTCTATTTTTATGGTTGTGTGTGTTAGTCACTCAGTTGTGTCCAACTCTTTGGGACCCCATGGACTGTAGCCTGCCAGGCTTCTCTGTCCACAGAGTTCCCTAGGCAACAAGGCTGGAGTGGGTTGCCATTGGTTAGGGTCAACTTAAGGGAATACATATATATACCTATATATAAGTTACTTATATATAAACAGTATCTATCAACAGTAGTCTATCAATAAGAATGAAGCCATATAAATTCTTGGGCTAAATGAGAAATTTAACACATTTTCCAGTTCTTAGAAATTGTTGAAATAATCTGAAGTTTTAGTTTCAGATAGTTAATTTTTTTATTGTGTACTTTCAATTTCAAGACAACCGCCCCACCCCCCCCCCCCCATGTTTTAGAACAATTTTGTCAAGTTTCAACAAGAATTCTCCAATATTCCTGCCTGGAGAATTCCATGGAGAGAGGAGCCTGACAGGTCACAGTCCATGGGGTCTCAAAGAGTCAGACACGACTGAATGACTCACACACACAGAAATAACATTCACATGTTTAGGACATGACACTAAGTAGTCCTGGATTTATACCTGGAGCAGGTATTCGCACCGGATTTACTTTTCTGTTTTTCTCCCCACCACCTCCAGCTCCCCTATCTGTTTGCTTTTGCTCTCCACACAGATTAAAATGCACACATGTGCACACACGCATATGTGCCCACACACTCCCCCGCGCAACCAGAGGGACATGGTAGGGTCAATAAAATGATACAAAGACTAGCCTCCTGAAATCTACATCAGAGCAGTGCAATCAACCACTTAACAAGAATTAGATTGATTTCCTGAGCTAAATCATCATGGTCTCTGCCCTCAGGAGCACACAGTGCTGTGGGGGGCGATCAGATGAGCCGAAAGGGAACATCACTTGGAAGAAAGGTGGGGGGATGTAGAAACGCTGAGTCCAGGTCCCCATTCCACCACTGGTTGCCACATGAACTGCAATAAGTCACTTAATTTCTCAGTCTTATTTCTCATTTCTTCTAATAAAAACAGCTTTAAATTAAAAAAATTTTAATTAAGAGTCACATAGTTTGGCAGCAAGAAAGAAAAGGATAAGAAACAATGAAGAGTTTGCTCTCAAGGTCTATCACCCACTAGGGACGCCAGAAAGCACGCCAGATAATGTGAGAACATCTGTGTGTTGTGTGACAAATAACCCTTCATGGTGCCCCTGTGAGGTCAGAGTTGACCATGGAAGAGGAGAGAGATGTTATTTAACATCAAGTGAGCTCAAAAACACTCCATTTAGTACTTGTTTTGAACTCTGGTCTCAGTTTGAATATAGCAGGTGGACACAGAATTGGCAAGAGAGAGAAGGAAAGTTCTGGAACAGGTGGGGTGGCGGCCTGGGCAGCTGGCCAGTGTCTGGTAGCCACGCTCACCCCCAAACAGAGCATTCCACTATCAGATCGGACCTGTGCCCGCCTCACACTGTGTCTTCCATCTGTCTCAAAATATTGACAGCCCGAAGAAATGATGTAAAAGAGCAAATAAGAAGTGAGGAAGAGAGAGATTACCCAGGACAAACAAGAACGAGGGAAGTCAGCTGTTCTCCATTCTTACCCGGGACAAAGAGTTCTGTTCTCTGATGGGTCGCAGGACATTATCTTACTGCACTTAGCACTTTCTACCTTGGATTGCGGTTATTTATGTGGGAGGCTTATCTGCTCCGTGCAAACTGCAAGCCCAGAGTTTGCCTCTTTCATCTCTGGAGCCCCTCCATGTGGGCCTGGCACTTAATAGGAACCCAGTGACCGTGGGTTAAAAGCACAGAAGGGTTGGAAACCACAGTGGTAGGGATTTAAATCACAGAGAGTTGAGGACTGTCTTCTTGAGGGTTGTTGAATCAGGGAATAATTTACTGAGGAATATTATCTCCTTCTCTAGAGGTTTTTTTCTCTCTTTCTTTTTAAATAACACATTCTCATCAATTTGTAATGATTTAAATGTGGCCTTGCGTGTGAGGGGAGAGAGCACCCGGCACCCAGGGTTCCTTCCAGAGTGCAGAGCTCTGCCTCTGTGATGGGAAACATTAACTTCAGCTTCTCTATCTTTGAGCCCCTCTCTTCTTTCACTTCCTGGTCAACCAGGTTTGACTCCACCTGAGAGTGATGAATTCAGAGTTAGATGTCTGCATCTTGTTCCTTCATGAAAATATCCTCTTACCTGGAGGAGAGATCTGGGTTCGGGCTTATGCGCTGGCACAAGGTCTGGCCCTTATCTGAGGCCCTGGCAGGGCTCTGTCTCTATCTGCTCTGTTGATGGTGCACTTTGGAAGAAATCAGATGACAGGGCAGCTTCCCTCTCTGCACCTGGAAAAAAACTGAGGCTGTTAATGATGTAAGGGTTTCCCTGGTGGCTCACATCTGCTGGCAATTCAGGAGACCAGGTTATGATTTCAGGGTTGGGAAGATCCTCTGAAGAAGGGAATGGGCCACCCATTCCATTATTCTTGCCTGGAGAATCCCATGGACAGGGGAACCTGGTGGGCTACAGTCCATGAGGTCACAAATTGCTAGACACGACTGAGGGACTAAGCAATGATGTGAATGTTTTTGGATATGTGATTTTCTGGAAATCTTTCAAATGGGGACTCTAACCTTGGCCTGAAGATTTTTTTTAAAGGTACCTAAAATATCTCTGATCGTCACTGGTTTTGTCCCCCAATACCAGCCATTGTATATAGAGGCCAGGAAAAGTTTCTCCCCCTTTCTTGATTCGAGCCTGTGGCACTAAGTAAAAATGAAGGGATTTATTTATTTTTAGCTGCATCAGGCACACAGGCTCTTTATTGCAGTGCAAGGCCTTCTCTCTGCTAACTAGCCTGCAGGTTCTCCCACTGTGGCATGCGGCCTCAGTTGCCTTACACATGTGGGGTCTTAATTGCCCGACCCAGGATTGAATCCCTGTCATCTACTGTACCACCAGGGAAGTTCTGAAAATGATGGGATTTCTGACAAGAGAACCAAATTCTTCCATTTGACAGTGACACCATGTTTCTCCACTTGAAATCATGTTGTCTCCTAAGTCTAGTTAGTTTTCAAACAATTTTGTAATAAGACAGTCAAGGACCACTGAAAGTTCACCCTTCTAGGTTTTTTTCTTTTTTTTTATGTATAGTTGATTTACAATGCTGTGTTAATTTCTGCTGCACAACACAGTGATATATGTATCTTTGTGTGTGCTGTCGCATCGGTCGTGTCCAACTCTTTGTGAACCTATGGACTGTAGCCTGCCAGGGCCCTCTGTTCATGAGATTCTCTAGGCAAGAATACTGGAGTGGGTTGCCGGGCCCTCCTCCGGGGGATCTTCCTGACCCAGGGATCGAACCTGAGTCTCTTGTGTCTCCTGCATTGGCTGGTGGGTTCTTTACCACTAGAGCCATCTGGAAAGCCATATATGTATATTCTTTTTTTTTTAAATATTCTTTTCCATTATAGTTTATCACAGGAGACTGAATATAGTTCCCTGTGCTATACAGTAAGATCTTGTTGCCTCTTTCTAGTTTTGATTTCTCCTTTCACTTGGGCTCCAAAAATAGCTCATTTGTTTATATTTCTTCGAATTTCCTCTTGAGAAATGATAGTGAAGAGTGGAGAACTCTTGGTGGTTGGATGAGACCAGATTCTTTGGCGAGGAAAAGAGAATAGTGTTGAAACGTTGAGCTGAAGTATCCTGAACCCTCAGTCTGGGCTCCTGGAAGTTGGAACATAGCTGCATCTTGTCACTCACCCTGAAACTCTGTATCTCCACCTGAGAGAACCAGTGAGCGTGTTGAAAGTGGGTCTGCAAGATGCCATCAGACGCTCAGGGGCAGTCACATTGGGCCATCGAAGGACCGATTACTCCACTACACGTATTCTGGGAGTTTCAATCATCCAGATTTGTGCTCTCCAGCTCTAGGTGGCTGCTGAACACTTGAAAGGGAACTAGTCTGACCTGAGATGCTCAGTGATTGCAAAATACACACCATGATTTTGAAGACTTAGTACAAATAAAGAATGTATAGTAACTCACTGATGTTTTCCATTGTTTACATATTGAAATGGTGGTATCTTAGATATATTGAGTTAAATAAAATACACCATTAAACATAATTTCACCTGTTTTACTTTTCTTAACATGCCTATTAGAGCATTTAAAAATTCATGGGTGGCTTGAATTATATTTCTGTTGGGTGGGGCTGGTCTTGCTGCTGCTGCTGCTGCTGCTAAGTCGTCTTCAGTCGTGTCCGACTCTGTACGACCCCATAGACAGCAGCCCACCAGGCTCCCCCGTCCCTGGGATTCTCCAGGCAAGAACACAGGAGTGGGTTGCCATTTCCTTCTCCAGTGCATGAAAGTGACAAGTGAAAGTGAAGTCGCTCAGTTGTGTCCAACTCTTAGCGACCCCATGGACTGCAGCCTACCAGGCTCCTCCATCCATGGGATTTTTCCAGGCAAACGTACTGGAGTGTGTTGCCATTGCCTTCCCCGGGGCTGGTCTTGACAGCAAATCTCAAATCTCCTCATTTGATTTTCTCCTTTACTCTTTTTCTTCTAAAATTGTCAATTTGGGCAAAGATGCTATGCTGTTTTGAAAGGTGCATGTGCCCTTCTCCACATGCTTCTTGTTTTTCCTGTGATATTATAAATGTCTTGAGTGGCTTTAAGTTGTAGAGTTCACAAACCCATAATGACAGATGACTACGATGATATACCATTTGGTATGGTGCTGGCTTTGGGAACTGCAACACTGAACAAGGTCTAGCTGTGGCCCCTGGAACCTGCTGTCTAGAGATAAGGCAGGTAAGTACCCCACTGCTGGAATCATATTTAGGAAGCTTTGTGGATTCAGAAGGATGGATATTCCGTTGAATTGCTTGTTTCTACCGACTCAATGGACGTGAGTTTGAGTAAACTCCAGGATTTGGTGATGGACAGGGAGGCCTAGCGTGCTGCGATTCATGGAGTTGCAAAGAGTCAGACACGACTGAGTGACTGAACTGAACTGAACTGAACTGATATTCTCTCTATCTCAATTATTTTTGTATATGAGTTGTTTTATGACGCAAATGAAAGACAGTCATTGTAAAAAAGAGGAAGAAAGAAGAGAAAAGAAAAAGAAAAAGGAAGGAAAGAAATACCAACGAAGCAGAAAACACAAACCTCGCTGTTGCCACCATTAGCATCTGCATGTGATCCTTTCGAGGAGCAAGTCTCTCAAGAGTCAGAACTCAAACTCGGATTAGGCATCGCAATAAGGAGAATTAGACTTCTCAATGGCAGGATCAAGAGAGTCAATCAATTTTTAACTGCCTACCTGTCTGCCCCTTTCTCTCTGATTTTTGTTTGTGTTGTCATCTGTGCTTGCTTCATTCTCTGGCTGACTTTCTGTTTAGTCTGGAAAGAAAGACCCTGGAAGTTCAGGATTATATAATCCTTTGTGCCTGAAATGTCAGTAGAGAGAAGGGGAAGAGAAAGAAGAAGAAGAAGGAGAAGAGGAGGAAATGGGGAGGAGATGGGAGGATAGGAGGAGGGAAAGAAGGGGTTGAGAAGGGAAGGTGGAGAGGGAAACGGGAAGGGATAGGAGGAAGAAAGCAGTGGGTCAATCATTGTGTTAAGAAAGAGTAATCCAGCTGGTCTACCCAACAAAATCTACTGACAGAGAATAGGGAAAGAATGGTTTCCCAGAAAGGCAGAAAGAAAGAATCTTTCTGTCTGTCTATTACCCACCCAACTACTTACTAGCCTACCTATATATCTGGCATAATTAACTATTTACGGGGATGAAGGTGATAGGAAAATGCCTAAGTACTTTTTTTTTTTTTGAGATTAAGTACTTCATAAATATGCAGGGTCATTTTACTGAAAAGGGCAAGACCAAAGCTAGATTAATAAGAGAGATAGCCTTACCTCAGTGTGACCTTAGACTGTGCTTTTTCCAAGAAAAATATTATCATTCCCCTTGCTGAGGTGTGCTGACCTCTTCTTAGTTGACATTTCTGGTAAGGAAATCTGGTGCGAAGACTGAACGGGATGTAAACACTCCACATTCACTTTTGCCCACAATAGGAAGGTCCATCTCTCCCTCCTCACCCCCATCTCATCAAAGAGACCTTGCTGATGTTTCAGTCAGGGCTGAAGATGCTGCTTGATTTTGCTGGATGCCAGAAGGACTGAGGAGCAGTCTTCGTCTTTCTGATGGAGGAAGGAGTGTTGGGTTTCTCAAGGGAGGGACAGATGGGCTTGAGGGATGAACTACAGTGGGGGTGGATGGATCTGAAGCAACTGTCTAGAAGGAAGACAGCATTTTCTTTTCAGGGGACACCCTTGTTATGAAGACCGAAGTCTAGCAGCGCCTTCTGCGTGGTTCAAGGGAACAATGGCGTTAGATCGCATTCTAGCCTTTATTCCTCCTACCATTCGCAGTGGTTTCAAGATGGACCCAACTCTTGCAGCAGCTGCATTCTTACCAGGCTAGGCAGGGTCTGGGAAAGGTGAGGGCTGGATCTGCCTTGACTCTCTTTGGGGGAGCGAATGGAGAGCAGATGTCAGTCCTGAGAGGAAAAAGTTTAGAGACCCATGTGGCAGCAATGGCAAAGAAGACTCTCTAGGTATAGGAGACAATGAGAAGGAATTCATTGATCTTGTACCCTTTTCTGCAGAAAGAGTTAGTGAGCTATACCTTTAGACCAAAAAAGGAATAAGTTCTGGCATTTTTGTATGTTTAGTGTACATCACCTGGAAATGTCAGCATCTCCCCTGTGGATACTTGTCCAGCACAGAGCATATCTACTGTCACTGGGGTTGAGTTCATACTTTTATAAAGACTGACCAGTTTCTAACAGAGAGGAGTGATTGTGGCAAATACTAAAACTTGAGTGCCCTGAACATCCGTAGATCTCAGACCCCATGAGGGTTCTCCATGCGCTGTCTGCATGACACTCAAGCCACCTCTCTTAGTCTGCACTAGGATTCTTCTGGCACTTGATAAAATGAAGGCAACACATAGCTTAGACTGCACAAAGGTCAAAAGGACACACATAAATAACGGGTACACATATCAAATAAAGAGCAACCTTTGCCTCTAAAACTGATATACCACCTGTTAATCTGATCATGTAGAACATGGTTGTTAGACTAACATTGGACATGATAAAACTTGATTTACAGAACAATGTACTTTGTAAAATAAATGATTGCAAAACCCTTTGAATACAGAAAGTCTTATATGGATGTTTAATGATCCTGGCAATTATTTTACAACTTAATTGTGGGAAAATGAAAGGAATAGAGTGGCTTAACGAATTCAAAAATTTATCGGACTGTGTGTTATAAGGGAGATAAAAAAAAGGAGAGTTTATAGTTTAATGTCACATTCTGTGAAACCTACAATCAGACATCTCAGCATTTTAAAAACTGGACAGAGTGTCCTTAGATGAAAAGATTTTGATGATGTAATTGTCTTTAAGTGAATTATATTTTACATTCTATGAGAATAACCTTTTAAAGAAACCACAAATGTTTCTGTAAACACTGGCATGGCATAATGGTGGGAGAACTGATGAGATATTACATGGATAAAACTTGTGACTTTTTCCATGTGAGTAGAATCTTAAAACCTGGCCCTACACTCAGCCTTGAGCACAGCTGAAATTGGGTGGGTTTCCTTTTATTTTTAAAAAGAAACCTATATATTCCAATAATAAGATATTAACTTAGGTTTTGGAGTGGATTTATGAAAGGCTATAATGCACACAGTACATTTTGCTAAGGATTACAAGACACTGAACATTTGTACCATCCATAGAATTTCCCTGATGGTCCTGAGAGCTGCGTTGTATAAGTTGAATGCAAATGGATGTTGGAGTTTTATTGTATTTGGCATCCAAGTGAAAAAAAATAGCTAACCATGCCTGTTCACAAGAAGTGCTCTTGGCCTTGGGGTTTTTATGCCATTGGTCCTTGGCTACAATAGTTCATATATAATAAACAGAGATTAAAGTTGATTCCTATCATGAGATGAATAATATTTAACACAGCTATTCAACGTATCTGACTAGTAACCTTTAACCAAATCACTGGAATAATTTGATTTTTAAAATCAGATTTCATTCTGCTTTGACATGAATTGATTCACTGCCTCCAACTCAAGGTTTGAAATGGACATTTAGGCATATGTGGCTTCTTAGCCTATATGAAAGGTCAATGCCTGAACAATCTTTCATATTTGCAGTTCAGATTTACTCTCTTAAAATCCTCTTGCAACCCATCTGCATAGGGTTTACACCTTTGAGGGGTAATCCCAAGTCATTTATCACTTTTTCTGTACACTAAAATTAAATGGCTTAATTCTCAGGGGATTAGTTGAGAAAACATTTGCTGTTTCGGCCAAGCCTCTATAATCTATATTTCTCACAGTTGTTAAAATGTCACATTGAAAGAGGGGCAAGCAAACCAACAATAAAGTTCAAAGAGAGTAAACTATATTCTCTCCAGTTATTGCAATTTTTATCGGTCTCATTGATGCTGGATAATAAATGCACTTTGCTATAAATTTCAGAAACTCAAGAAGATTTGAAGAGAATCAATGTTACAAATAAATGTGTCATGAAAAATAGGATTTTGCTAGCAAAGTCAAAAGCTGACTTTTTCTGGGGAAGAAAAAAAAACTGCTGGGCTTGTGTCTCCCCACAGATATTTGAGAATTTCCAAACTTTTAAAATCACACATCTCTTAGAAGTATGCCTGAAAAAGGAATGTCTGTAGTGAGCAGCACAATGAACCAATTAATGAACTCACTTTCCGTTTACCCTTGAACTGTAATTGCTAATTGTTATTGGTTAATCTAAGAAAAGCCTCGGGGCCTTTATTGGAAGTGTTAGCATCTGAAAGCATTGGTTGCCTGAGTTTCCTCAACTAAATATTCAAGACTTGTGAAATCTAAACATACTTGTAAAAATCTAGGCATCTATTAATGTCCATCAATAACCTGTAATCACGGTGGGGACCTATTAGCAAAACAAATGAGCAACCTTTGGAATTAAAAGCTAAATATAAGAATTCTGGGATATACTAATTGCTCTTTGATGTTACAGCTGTTAGTTGTAATTTGGCCCCCAGCAGAGATTCTTTCCTGCAAGAGCGACTCTGTGTGCATCTGTGTGTGTGTGCATATGCACACATGTACACATGTAGGTAATTACCTCTATAGGGAAACTCAGTCTTTTAAGCAATTGTATAAAAGATTTATGTGGCAACAGCTTTCCTTTTACTTGTAATATTTGCATAGACAGAGTCCCTTTCCCACCCTTATTTGAAAAATCTTCTTCCTTCTTCCTTCTTAGTCATTAATTTCCTCCTCTTCTCTCTGACATGACCTTGGACACCCAGGCATTTCCCCACATGGCCCATCTGCCTGCGTGGGAGCTGGTCTCCTCGCTGGAACCTGCGTGTACTTACAAGCACCATGTCTGGGTGACAGACAATGTTGGGACAGCTGTGGCCTGATGAACAGAAATGGGGTGGTGATCCCCAGCAGGCAGGAGAGAACTGCTTTATGGATGTACTGTGGGTGTAAAGTCAAAGTGTTACTAGCTCAGATATCTGACTGTTTGCAACCGCATGGACTGTAGCCCACCAGACTCCTCTGTCCATGGGATTTTCCAGGCAAGAACACTGGAGTGGGCTGCCATTTCCTTCTCCAGGGGATCCTGCCAACCCAGGGATTGAACCCGGGTCTCCCACATTGTGGGCAGATTCCTTACCATCTGAGTCACAAGGACATCCCTCCTGTGGGTGACAGAGAAAAATTCACTCAGGTCAGCCAGTCAGCAGGAGGCCCCATGTTTCTCTGTGACCAGATTCCAGTCTTGAGCCACCTGTACCTGGCAAAGGCTGAAAGGCAAAACGCAGCTGACTCTTCAAAAAGTAGCCATGAATTTGCAGAACACCATGGATAGCAAGATTTGATTGTTATGGCTTTCTATGGCTACAAAATACATGAAGTAGATACACCAAACTGTGGTCAGAGCTGGGGACCACCACCATCATCAATACTGAAGACAAAGATCACTCTCGTGTCCTGCAAGGACTCTGCAGATAGAGGCAAAGGCAGAGACCTGGCCCTGCAATAAGGCCAGGACAGAGGGATGCCGGCTGCCAAGGGGACAGCCCCATCTCCTAGTTTGGAGCTGTTTCTCTTTGTTTATGGGCATGTGGTGTGTTCACAGGAGGAACTGGGATTATGAGATGATGGACCAGATGTGAGGGAGTGGAGCCTGGGTTCAGGAACACCAGTCAGAGGCTCCCATGAGAGTCTGAAAGTCAATGCGCACCTGCTTTGGGTGATCTTGGCGGAAAAGGAAAGGTTATATGCATATGTTTTACACACACATATAAACACACACACACAGGATTTTTTCACAAACATTAATTCTTTGGCGACACGAACTAGACAGCCCACAGCGACTTTGTGGGCTCTAAAGCTGATATAACATTGACTTCTTCTTTAAGAAAAGAAAAATTGAAAAGAAAAAATTAATTATGAAGCTGAATATTTGATGTGAATGAGGAAAAGTTTTAATTTGACAAATACCATAAAATTTTCAGGTATAACATTACTTTTATTAGCTCACTGCTTGATGCACTTCTGTAATACTTGTCTTCCTATATATTTTGGGCTTCATGTTTTTTGATTACCTCGTCACAGGACAATATTTTTGTAATATTGCTTTCTGGAGAGAGGCTGGATAAGAGTCCAGTCTTTCCTCTAGCACACTTGATGCAAATGTGTCTTTTGTTGTTGTCGATGAAATGCATAAAACTCATAATTTTACTGCTACAGAACTGTAGCCTACAGACATGGAGACTCTGGCAAGCTCTTGTGTGCAATTCTTATCAACAAAGGAAAACATGTACAGTGAGCACATATTCATACGTGCTCCTTCTTTGAATATATTCTGACAAGAGTTGTCTTGTTTTAACTCAGTTTTGATGCGAACCTAATCCTTCATTTCTAATTTTACACATATGATGACTAGAAGAATTTCACAGAATAGCTTTGGTTCCTTCTAAATCTTGCTCTTTCTCTATTACCCATAGACTTAGAACATTTTAAGACACATGTCGCCTTTTGTAGAGCAAAACAGCCTTTGGCCTTGCCCCTTTGAATCACAATACAGGGTGAGTAGGTGCAGTGGATCTTAGGGGCATTATTTCTACACAAAGAACAAAAGGGCTGCAAACCAAATAAAAATATTCACCAGATCCAAACTAAATATAACTTCTATTAACTCCCCTTTCATGCAGAGTTTCTCGTTTCTCAACCATGGCACTATTGACATTTTGGACCGTGTAGTTCTTTGTTGTGGGGTCCTGTCCTATGCATTGTAGGATGTTTATCAGTTTCCTTGGGCTTTATTCTCTAGATGCCAATAATATGAACTCAGTAATGATAACCAAAAATGGTCTCTGGACATTTCCAAATGTCACTCAAAGAGCAAAATCACTCCCACTTGTCATTGGGAACCAATACCTTAGATAAATTCTCCCCCAAACCTGTGGCCATCCCAACACTATCTAACAAGTGAAGACTGTGAAAAGCAGAAATTGCCATGGAAAGGTGGCAACGGTATTTCCCATTCGTAGTTAAAGTTTTTTTCTCACAAAAACACAGAAAGGCATCACTGGATATTCCCCCAGGGCTGGTGAGAAGCCTGGAAAAGGATCATTGTGCCTCTGGGAGGAAAAAGTATCAACACAATGACACTGGTGTGACATTTGAAGCTAGTGCAATGGTCCAGGACTGGGTGATTCTTGTCTTAAAAGAAACAAATCTTCTTGCAAATCCATTGTTTTATCAAATGGACTTAAACTCTCATGGACCAATCTATTGCAAAAAACACTGAACTGGCCTTAAAACTGATGTAAGCTTCTTGGCCTGACAGGAAAGTATAAAATCCCCAAACTTCTTGAGATTGGCTGGCAATGAAAACTTCTTAGGATTGAGAGTGGTGGACATTATATTAGAGTAGGGAATGGCAACCAGTATTCTTGCTGGGAAATTCCATGGAGAGAGGAGTCTGGTCCATAGGGTCACAAAGACTCGAACATGACTTGGTGACTGAACAATAACAAAGATATTACATACCCTAGCTTTTACCCTCAACATGGGTTCTTATTTTAATGAGATCTTGTTTCTTAAATTCTGTTCACCAAGCAATAAAAATTCTACCACTCTGTTAGCCTATATATTTCATTTTTTTCACTTATTCTCTGTAAATTTTTCTTTAGAATATTAGTTTTCTACCATAAAAAAATGTCTTATGATTCTCTTTAATAAAGCATTCTGTTTGGATGGAGCTGGGTGTTCAGACAAGTGGTGAGTAAACGTCCAGTGTTTTCTGCATATTTTAAATCTCTGCTTTATCTTTTCCCCTGGTTTCTAGGGAGCATAGTGCTTGGGTTTTCTGATGTCTCAATACTGCAACGTTTGCTTTTTAATTCACATGTGATAATTTGAGGGGTTTCAAAATGAGTGTTTATTTAGAAGAAAATAATGAACCCAATGCACCCAAAATATAACAAAGTTGAGTTTAATCAAGTATCTATACAGAGGTTTATGAGAGTAACAGTTAAGATGTAGCCTTGGATTGATTGAATCCTTTTCCATTTCCTCAACTGTAGTTGCTTTGCTGATGGTATTTTTTATGATTCCTCTTTCCCATAATCCCTTCTTACCTAGGATAAATGCTTAGCCCAGCATAGGAGTTTCTCTCCTGTGAGCCTTCCCTCTCAACAAACTCAACCAAAGAATTGTATTTTGAGTCATATAATCATTTTTGTTTGGGGGCATAAACTTTTCCCTACATAACTTATGAATTTAAGAGGCATGGAGTCTGCTTCAAGTAAGTCTAGAAAAGTACTTTCTTCCTTATTTTAGCCAGCCTCCATCTGAGATAATTTCCATTTTCCCTTGGGATAAAGCCCATTTTTTGCTCATGAGGTCTCCAACCTCAAATATCATACCATCACCAAGAAATTTTAAGTGTTCTTCTGGAGACTACTTGAAGAGACACATGTTCGTTTCCAGAGTGCACCTGTCCCTATGGTGGCCTTCCTCTCCTCTCAAAGCCGTGGAGAGCACCACCTAAGCACAGGCCCTCTTTCCTACTTCTTCAGGATAACAAAAATAGCTTGTGTGACTCTTGTTTATCAAGAGCCCAAACTGTCGTGAGTATTTTCATGTACACTGTCCCATTTCATTCACACAGCAGCCCAGTGGGGTAGGCAGAAAACCAAACTGAGGCTTAGAGAGATGAAGGCACTTGCCCAGTCTACCCAGTTAGAACACAATAGAGCTGAAATTCAAGCACAGGCCGTCTAACTTCAGTGTCTGAAGGCTTACCTTTCATTATGAACACTGTGACCTGCAGTGATCTCTGTGTGAGATCAGCCCATGTGAATGTAAACAGGTTATGGTAATTGGACAAAAAAGGCCTTGATAAGTCTCCTATTATCATATGACAGGCAGGAGCACCTTCTGGGACATCTTCAATACAGATCACCCAGTGGCAGTTCCATGATGAAATATGGTAAAGAATAAAGTACCATAGAATTTGAAAATTGGGAGGAACTGACTGGGTCATCTATATGACATACCTACACACACAGACATATTTCTTTGTGACACCAAAACATAGGTATGTATGTATTGTGGAGTATCAAGGATTCTTGACTCAAGAATATACTTGATTAGATCTAAATGGCATTCTTTGGAGGTGACATCTTCCTGATAAGACACTTAAAGGAAGCTCTTAATTTTGCATAACAAGGATCCTCTGGAGAGTTGTGTATGTACATGTAAGTGTGTGTACACTTCCATAAGGCTAATTCTTTTTCTTGCTACTGGTACCATCCTCACAAACCTATGATTCACAACAGGAATGTAGCCTGGAACTTCTGCTATGTAAGCAGCTGCAGATACTTCAAATACCATTGTACATGTGATCCAGGACTTGCTATAAATTTGCCCCTAAAAATAAAGTAACAAGTGACTGAGCAGCAATAGGAATTAATCACTGCAGTGCGTGAATGGAATGTGCTAGGCTCTACCTCAAAATCCTTTTATAAAAAGATTGATATAATTAAAACCCCAAAGAAACACCCAAGGATTCTATATTTGAGCAAATGGGCTGCAAAATTTTGAAAAGAGAATTTTCTTTTTAAAGGGGAGTCATGGTAAAAAAAAAAAAGTGTTTCCACACTTTCTATATCAGTGGAAATGGGATGATATTATTACATCACTGAAGAATTTATTCTACGAAGGAATTTAAATTGGATTCAATCCCTTGGTACACTGGGATTTTTTTTTTTTTTTTTTTTTTTACACTGGGATTTTTTGAAGGCCGAGGGGATAATCGAGCTTCTCAATTAAGTTGTTTGCCATGACGAGAAATAACTTCACAGTTAAAATTTCTACCACAATTTGCAGCAAAGATTACTTTGGTGATTCAGAAATGTGCATAACCATTTGAAAAACCCAAACATTTCAAGTTTTCAAAATTAGTTGTGAATGAATTCTTTAAAAAGCAATAAACTGAAGAAAAAACAAAGCATTTGACTTTAAGGAGATCTGCCTTTTTCCAATGACTATCACGCATTCGGTGTCCATTCAGCATTCTCTGCCCCCCTTACTCCTAACACTCAAACAGAAGGGGAAGGAGAAGAAAGAAAGAGAGAGGGAGATAGAGGGAAGGAGGAAGGAAGGAAAGACGGGAGGGAGGAAAGAAGAAAACACTAGCCAGAAGAAAAAGAAGAGAGAAAAAAAATAACACTAACCAGCATGTTTTAATCGTTAAGTAGGCGGTTCAGAAAGGCCCCTGTGATTATGAGTACACCATAGGTAATAAAGTGTTTGGGCCATTTGAAAGAGAATTTGATTGAAGATCAATTTTTGGACATGAGGAAAGTGAAAGGGATTTCTTAAAGCCACTTGAATTACCAAAGATGAAAGGTTAAAAGCTTTAAAGACCCAAAACTACATTAGCAACTGAACAGTAAATACCATCAACAGAGACACAGAAGAATTAGCAAAACAAATATTAAATGAAGAGGGAAAAAAAGAATTCATTTCAGAAGCCAAAAAAAATTTCTTTCTCTTTGTATTCCAAAATTGATTTTGCAGTTTTGGACGGAAGTACTAATGGGTAATTTCTATTTAATGCTTTCTAAACAAGTATATAAAATCACTCTTAGCGCCAAAGGGACAGGGATCAAATAGGTATGTTTTCTTGGACAGATTTGCCTATGCTTTACACTGTTTTAGGAACTGTGAATGTTTCTACAATGAAAGAGGATGTGTTGAGATCTGTAGCTTTCTTAACCTTATGTAAATTAGGCTTAAAACAACACACTGTAAGTTTAGTTTCTGTGGCATTCTTTGATCTAGAATAGTTGTGATGTAGAGGACAACTTCTATGGTGTTGAAAAGCAGAGATACTTTTATTAAACTAACATTAAAAAGACCTTTTCAGGTCATTGACAAATGTTCCTTAAATGCTGATCCTTGAAAAAGTTAACTATTATTGTTAGAGGCAATAATGCACTTTCCTGCCTTCTTAAAGAGGCAATTAAACACAATTTAACCTCTTTTTGATATTTCAGGGTCAGCATTATAAACTTCATTTATTACTCTTATAATAACTTGATATTGTCATGGGCTGAAGTAAGTTTTCTCTTACATTAAAAATCACCTGACTGCTCCAGACAAAGGTGCAGCAACAAAATGAAAAAGACAACAAGACCAAAAAAGCCCTACAAACTTATATACTGATGCAAACATGCTCTAAAAATGTTGGAATTAAATTTAACAGCATATTAAAATGATTATCACCATGACCGAGTGGATTTATCCCTAGGGTGCAAGAATGATTCAGTGTGAAAACCAATCAATGTGATACATTAACAGAATGTAGCAGAAAAATATCACATGATCATCTCAATTGTTGCAGAAAAAACATTTGATAAAATTCTGCATTCTCATGATAAACACTCAATCAACTAGTAGAAGGATATTTCTTCAATATAATAAAAGTCACATATGATGCTAACATTATACTTACAGTGAAAAAAGGCAAGGATGCCTATATTTACCACTTACCAAAGGCATTTTCCTCAGAAATAGGAAAAACTCAAAAATTCAAAGTCTCAAAATACTGGGAATATCCAAGACAATCTTGAGAGAGAACAAAGCTGGAGGCTTAACAGGTCTTGATTTCAAAACATATTAGAGGACTACAGTAAACAAAATAGTATGGTACTGGCATAAAGATAGACCAACAGAACAGAAAACCCAGAAATAAATCCTAGAGTGTAAGGTTAAATAATCTTCCGCAAAGGTACCAGGGCTATACAATGGTGAGTGGCATTAAGAAAACTGAATCTCCACATGCAATGGACTCTTATCTTGCACTATATAAAACATTAACTGAATTTGATTAAAGAAAAACTTAAATGTAGTATCCAAAATTATAAACTCCTAGAAAAAACACTGGAGAAAATCTTCATGATGTGAAAATGGGCAATGATTTCTTGGATATGACGCCAAATGTGCAGACAACAAATATACAAACAAATGAGACTGTATCAAACTTAAAAACTTCTGCTCAAAAAAGGAAACAATCAACAAAATGAATAGGCAACTTACAAAATGGGGGAAAATACTTGCATATCATATACTGGATAAGGGTTTAATATCTAGAATGTGTAAAGAACAACTGCAGTCAATGGTAGAAACAAATAACCCAATTAAAAAGTGAGAAAAAGACTTGAATAAACATTTATCCAAAGAAGATACACAAATGGTCAATAAGCATATGAAAATATATTCAGCATCACTTATTATCAGGGAAATCCAAGTCAAACTAGAATGAGATATCACCTCACATCTCCAAAAACCAGAAAATACCAAGGATTGACAAGGATGTGGAGAAATTTGGACCCTTGCATATTGTTGTGGAATTATAAAACAATGCAGCCTCTGTGAAAAACATATGGAGGTTACTAAAAAAACTAAAAATAGAGTCACCATGTGATCTAGCACTCCTATGTCTGGATATATATCTAAAAGAATTGAAAACAGGATCTCAAAGGGATAGTTGCACAGCCATATTCACTGCAGTATTATTCACAACAACCAGGGTTTAGAAGCAACCTAAATGTTCATTAATGAATGGATAGAGAAGAAAAAAAAATATGCCCAATGGTATATTTTTCTCCCTTAAAAAAGAGGGAAATTCTGGCATATGTTACAATGTGGATGAAATGGAAAGATATTATACTAAGTGAAATTAGCAAATCTCAGAAAGACAAATATTACATGACTTCACTTATATGAGGTAGGTATCAGAAGAAATCAAACTCTCAGAAACAGAAAGTAGAATGGTGATTGTCAAGGACTGGCTGGAAGAAAGGGAGATAGTACACTGTTGTTCAGTGGGTTAGAATTCAGTTATGCAAGATGAAGAAGCTCTAGAGATCTGTTATACGACTATGTACACACAGTTAGCAATACTCTACGGATACATTTTTATAGTTCTCTTAGCTTTTAAAGTATAATTCATTTCTTCTTAGTGTTGTCCATACTTATTTCTGGATGTCCTACATGTTGCATCTAGTTTCTAATCCTCCATCTCAAGTAATAAAGTTTGGGATGAACATGTGAATGTAGCTCCATCTCTCTCACAAGGACACGAGCTTTGTGTAAAGCTCCTTGCTTCTCAGAGGACTGTTTCTCCACTTATTATTCATAAATATGGTTAAAAATTGTACACAGTGAGCTTTTTTTGAAAAAATTACAGATGTATGGGGGAAAAATAGCACAAAAGAAAATCTCTCTTCCATTTCTAGTTCCTAGTCCCCATCTTTCTCATCAGAGCTAACTACAGTTTTGACAATCTTATATAAGTTTCCAACCTTATATAAATTTTTAAGTTATATATTTGTGTATATGTGTGTGTGCATACATACATGTATATATATGACAACACAAATGAAAGAATGCTATAAAACTATCCTGTACTTTATCACTGAACAATAGCTGTTAGAGATGTATTTATTATCTCCTATTTGGACTGATATCATTAATTTTAATGGCACATAATAATAGGTTTAGTGGATTAATCAAATTAATTTAATGGTTCTCTACTAAGGGATTTAAGGTTGTTTTCATATTTTTTTTTTTACTATTACAAAATCTAAGAATGCTATTCATATAGCAAGTAATAGAAGCAATCTGTAAGCCTATTACAAATCTAAGGCAGGTAAATTAAAACAATTCAAACTTACCGTAAGAGGGACTTCCCTGATGGTCCTGTGGCTAAGACTCCACAGTCCCAATGCGGAGGGTGAAGGTTCAATCCCTAGTCAGGAAACTAGATCTTACATTCTGCAACTAAGATCCAGCATGGCCAAATAAATAAATATTTAAAAAAATTTACCATACAAGTTAAAACCTTTGCTAAGATGTTTGTGTGAGATGGTGCATCTCGGAATATGCTGTCGAGATGAGCACACAAGTTGATGGGTGACAACACTGACACCTGTCCAGCATGGCTGGTCCAGGACCATAATGGCTATAGAACACCGTTTGTACATGAATGGGTATGTGAAAGTATGAATTATAAAAATAAATGGTAAAATGAGTAATACATACACATCCAAGTTCAAGTACATGCTCAAAAATGTCAGACAGAGCCTCATTTGTAGGTTTGTGCAGGATAAATCAACATGTCAGAGATGTTGAATGTGTTAAAGTTTAGCATTTTATTTTTACTGTGTATTCACTTTTATTATAGTTTAAAAATATCTAAAAGAGATGCACTTAAAAAAATAGAATCTCATTTCTCACTTAGATTGGCAAATATGATAAAGTTGATAACTCAAAGGTTTGGCAAGGACAAGGGGAAATCAGCACTGACTTGTATTGTTTATGATAACATACACTTGTAGAAATTATGGAGAGAAATTTGGCAGTTTTAATACATTTCTTGGGACTTTTCCCAAGTATGTGCAAGAATATATATGTAAAACGGTTTTAATTATAGCACTGTATATACTCACAAAAATTAGAAACTCTCTAAGTATCCCAAACTATAGGGATTTAAAAATAATTTACAATATGCATATACTGTACATTAATATGTAAATGATTAAAAGAATGAATATATTTGTAAGTATTGATTGGAAATGTTTCTAAGATACTTTATTAAGCAAACAGGACAAAGTAGAAAACAGTAATGTATAAAATTCTTTTTTTGTGTTTGAGAGATAAAAGATAATACATCTGTATGAAAAACTTCACAGCAAACTACTGATACAGGTTACTTCTGGGATGTTGATTGGGGGGCCTGAGTGAAAGACAGACTTACACTTCAAATTTTTCTTGTACTATTTCATGTTTTCTTTATAGTTTAATGTATTTTCAAATATAAATTAAAAAATATGGGTGAACTCTAGTGTTTTTATAAACACAAAATTTGAAAAACACTTTTCAAAGTATTTGTTTTTAGAGTAGCATGGTGGAAATTCAGAGAATGGGATATCACTCTCAGGTTCCCTGCATTACAAGTCAGAAAGTTTTGGAATACACAAATCTCAAGAAATGAACTTTCAAAGATTTTTTTTGTGATAAAATATCATCAAGAGAGAAGAAGATGATTTAATTCCAGAAGAAGCTAGAATGGTTGGGAGTTGGGTGGATGAAGCCCTTTAGAAATCACTGGGTGGGTGAGGGAATTTTGTAGGTGCTTTTGTGACCCCTAGATTCCCCCTATCAGAATCCCACAGAACTGCTTGGAGCCCCATTTTGTTAGGCAGTAAATTGCTATCATATGGTGGAATGTTGTCACCTGGGCTTGTATCACCAATGTACAAATTTTGTACCTCTTTGTAGTTGAGATGTGAAGAACATCTCTATGATTTTAATTATTGTTTTCCTATCTAAAAAGACTTTAATTTTCTTTGTGTGCATTATGAAAAAGCGTGAACAGTATAGATAGGGCTAGAATCATAGAGAAGTAAAAAAATTCCATGGCCCAAAGATAGTTTTCCTCTCTTCTGTAGTTTTTTTGTTTGTTCACTCATTTAATTTGACATGATCATCCTATCTATACAGTTTAATTTCCTGTTCAGACAGGCCAAGGGAGTGCTCTTCGGGACCCTGCACTATAATAAAGATGGAAGAGGGCCTGGATTATTATTATCATTAAACAGCTACAAGCAACCAAAACAGAAGTTATAAAACTTCTCAGTAAAATATGGTAACAGATTGTTGAAGGTTGGTTTGAAGAGTCAGGCTGACAAGGGAACATGGGTATGAAAATTAAATTCAGGGACTAGAAGGGCTCTTGGTTTACCATATGTGACAACTTTCCAACTTGCAAGAAGGGAGACTGATCATTTGTTTCCTTGGTTCATGTGTTTGCAGCGACAAGTCTTCCTGATCTGGCATAGTCATTGAATTGGGGAGAAGAACATGCGCTAAACCAGCCTTGGTGGAATCAATCTAGGGACACTTTGACTTCAAATCACAGAGAATCCAATAGTGGATTAAACAAAGAAGAGTTTAGTTTCTTCATGTGATAAGACTTCTGGAGGTAACCTGCTTCAAAGAATAGATGATACGGGGTGGGCACTTTGTGGTTCTTCATGATTGCTTCTGAGGTAGGAAAATACAAAAGGCAGTACCAGCCAAAGAGCTTCCTTTTATCAGGACATCAAAAGCTATCTCAGAACCCCCAGGTCTGCTTATTTCTCAGTGGCCAAATTATGTCAATGGCACCCTGAGCTGCCAGAAATATTAGGAAGAAAGGTATTTTATTCATGACATTGCTGTCTCACACAAAATGGGGTTCTGCTGTGGAAGAAGTGGAGAAAAGGCGTTGTTAGACAGCTCACCTAGGGGACAGAGGTTATCCACTTCAAATTCCTTGTTTACAACATCTACATAGAATGAATCTTTCCTTTGCTCACTGGCCCAGAAGTAGGTGCTGTAGCAGGTTGATGAGAATCGAATTTCAGGTTGCACTGAAGAAGGAGGCAGGCCATCTGGAAGGATGAATACTCCGGCCATCCTGGCATCACCTAGAAGAAGTAGCTTAATCTCAAGAAAGACCATCCTCCATCCAGGAGAATGGCCAGGTCATGTCCCCCTGGAGCCCACGTGGAGCTCCTGTGGGAAAAGCCCATGCATAGGTTTGACCATCCAAGACCATCACGGTGCCATATACAGTCATATGAAAGGTCAGTGGACATTCCCTTTCCCTCCATTTTAATCCAACTTCAGAGGGTTAAGCTCTGGGGAAGGGAGAAGGTATGAGAGAAAGCAGAGCACACTCTTCACCCGTAGACTGCAGAAGAGATGCTGACCAGGTGAGAGAAGTGAGCTTTGGGTTGCATCTGGACTGAAGCTTGTAAACCTAAATGAAACTGTATTGATAGATATGAATACGTGATAATCATGGCATCAGATTGAGATATTGTAAGGGAACTACTACTCACTGTAAGAGGTGGATCGGACAAATCACAGCAATAGCAACTGTTATAAACTGAATTGTTTCCCCCTTGGCCCCCTAAAATGTGTGTTGTCCTAACCTTTAGTACCTGTGAATGTCACCTTATTTGGAAACGGGGTCTTTGCAGATGCAATGAAGTTTAAAATCTTACTGAATTAGGTTGAACCCTGATCTGATATGGTTGAAATCCTTATAAGAAGAGGTAAAATTGGACCCAGAGACACACAGGGAGAATGCCATGCTAAGACAGAGGTAGAGACTGGAATGATTCAGGTGTAAGAAGAAAAAGTCAAAGATTGATAATCACCATTACAAGCTAGTAAGAGACGAAGAAGGTTTCTATCCAGAGTCTTGGAACATAGCCTTGCTGACACCTTGATTCTGGACTTCTAACCTCCCAAACCATGAAAGAACAAATTTTGTGGTGTTAAACCAACTCAGTTTGTGGTACTTTGTGATAGAAACCCTAAAACACTCATCAAGTCCAATTCTTTGTGACCCCATGGACTATAGCCTGCCAGGTTCCTCTGTGTAAGGCCAGCACAAAGAAAAAAAGAGAGAGCTGGGCATTCAGGCAGACAAAGATTTGTTATAGGAAGAAAGAAAGGAAGTGGCTGGCTTTAGAGAAAAACCAGTGCTCACTGAGCTCTTTGTGAACCCTAACACTGTGTCCATGGGATTCTCTAGGCAAGAACACTGGAATGGGTTGCCAAGTCCTCCTCCGGGGAATCTTCCCAACCCAGGGATCAAACTTGTGTTTCCTCTGTTGCAGGCAGATTCTTTACTGTCTGAGGCACCAGCGAAGCCCCAAGAAACTAATGCAGCAGCCAAAGGAGTAGGGGAAATGATGTTTACATGTACATTCCTAATGACATGAGACTGCTTATGGAACCAGTACTTTACATACCAGTGTTGATACGGATTGAGACATTTGTCACTGGCTTTTTTTCTTTTTAAAACTTAATTTCAACATAACTGTGCTTCAACATAATTTCCTCATGATCAACGCAAAGAAATAGAGGAAAACAATAGGATGGGAAAGACTAGAGACCTCTTCAAGAATATTAGAGATACCAAGGGAATATTTCATGCAAAGATGGGCATAATTAACGACAGAAAAGATATGGCCCTAACAGAAGTAAAAGATATTAAGAAGAGGTGGCAAGAACACACAGAAGAACTATACAATAAAGATCTTCTTGAACCAGATAACCATGATGGTGTGATCACTCACCTAGAGTCAGACATTCTGGAATGTGAAGTCAAGTGGGCCTTAGGAAGCATCACTACGAACAAAGCGAGTGGAGGTGATGGAATTCCAGTTAGGCTATTTCAAATCCTAAAAGATGATGCTGCAAAAGTGCTGCACTGAATATACCAGCAAATTTGGAAAACTCAGCAGTGGCCACAGGACTAGAAAAGGCCAGTTTTCAGTCCAATCCCAAAGAAAGGCAATGCCAAAGAATGTTCAAACTACCTCACAATTGTACTCATCTCACATGCTAGCAAAGTAATGCTCAAAATTCTCCAAGCCAGGCTTCAACAGGACATGAACCATGAACTTCCAGATGTTCAAGCTGGATTTAGAAAAGGTAGAGTAGCTAGAGATCAGATTATCAACATCTGTTGGATCATAGAAAATGCAAGAGAGTTCCAGAAAAACATCTATTTCTGCTTTATTGACTATACCAAAGCCTTTGATTGTGTGGATCACAACAAACTGTAAAAATTTCTTAAAGAGATGGGAATATCAGACCACCTGACCTGCCTCCTGAGTAATCTGTATGCAGGTCAAGAAGCAACAGCTAGAACTGGACATGGAACAACAGACTGGTTCCAAATCAGGAAAGGAGTACATCAAGGCTGTATATTGTCACCCTGCTTATTTAATTTATATGCAGAGTGCATCATGTGAAATGACAGGCTGGATGAAACACAAGCTGGAATCAAGATTGCTGGGAGAAATTTCAATAACCTCAGATACACAGATGACACCACCCTTATGGCAGAAAGCTTAGAAGAACTAAAGAGTCTCTGATCAAAGTGAAAGAGGAGAGTGAAAAAGTTGACCTAAAACTCAACGTTCAAAAAACTAACATCATTTCATCTGGTCCCATCACTTCATCGCAAATAGATGGGGAAACAATAGAAACAGTGACAGACTAATTTTTGGGGGCTCCAAAATCATTGCAGATGGTGACTGCAGCCATGAATTAAAAAGTGCTTGCTCATTGGAAGAAAAACCATGACCAACCTAAGACAGAACATTAAAAAGCAGAGACATTACTTTGCCAACAAAGATCCGTCTAGTCAAGGCTATGGTTTTTCCAGCAGTTGTGTATGAATGTGAGAGTTGGACTATAAAGAAAGCTGAGCACTGAGGAATTGATGCTTTTGAGCTGTGGTGTTGGAGAAGACTCTTGTGTGTCCCTTGGACTGCAAGGAGATCAAACCTGTCAATCCTAAAGGAAATCAGTCCTGAATATTAATCGGAAGGCCTGATGCTGAAGATGAAACTCCAGTACTTTGGCCACCTGATGCGAAGAACTGACTCTTTGGAAAAGACCCTGGTGCTGGGAAAGATTGAAGGTGGGAGGAGAAGGGGACGACAAAGGATGAGATGGCTGGATGTCATCGCTGACTTGATGGACATGAGTTTGAACAAGCTCGGGAAGTTGGTGATAGACAGGGAAGCCTGGCATGCTGCAGTCCACGGGGTTGCAAAAAGTTGAACATTACTGAGCGACTGAACTGAACTGTGCTTGCAGAAATATATTCATATCAGTTAATAGAATTCAATTTAATTTAACCACACAATTTGGACCAGAAAACTTGGCACAAGGCTTGCTTTAAAAAAGAGAGAAAAAGGATTTGCAATCTTATTTATTTTTCATCTATTACAAATGTGTATAAAAGATCTGCCACTGAATGCTACCAAAGCAAACAGTATAAATCTTGAGAAATGCAACTTCGGTTTGTCTCTGAAAAAAAAAAAAAAATACATGTATTTCCCTGTGAAAGTTTATGAAATTGGAGCAACAAAATGTTATAGTAACATTTCAAAGCCAGTTCATGAAGTTCAGTAATGCATGTTGATGAGGCTGAAGAGAGTCTATGTATACATGTGAAAATATAAAAGCTATCCAATTTAGCTAATACTGTCACTGACTATTTAATGTCTTCCTCCTTACCTGCAGCTAAATAGAAAATATCCTTCAATTGCCTTGAATTTTTTCCTAAGACAGAAACTTACTAGGCTGTTCTTGCTTAGAGGTTATATGGTGTTTTTGTTTTGGTTGTTTAGCATTTTTAATTACATACACAGAGCTTATTAGAGAAAAGGCATTCACTGTTTCTCGAACTTTCTTAACACTACCTGAGTAAGGATATCTTTAACTCTGTCTCTTGTCTATTCCTCTCTCTTTTTCCAAGAAGCAGAAAATTTTCTTTTCACAGGCTTGAAACCATTGATCTTTTTACTCTTACTGCAAAATTGTACATGAGGAAAAGTTAAGGCAAAGCTCAGTTGCCCATGGCGTTCTATTAATAAGACTGTTGGCTCTTGTGGGTGTGGTCATCATCTATTCTATCTCATTAACAAGTCAACATACTTGCATATCTGGATGAGTAGGGAAGGTAGGTAAGAAGCTAATGCTTACAGAGGATTCAGGGTATTCACAGAGTATCTGCGCTACATATTTTATTTTATTTGAAGTTTCCTGGCTTACCTCTTTCAGTATTTTGCAACTTGCCTCCCACTTCTTACACAACTTTATAATTTTTCCTAAACATTTTAAATCATTTTTTAACACAATAGAATTTGTCAGTTTTGAGTTTACTATGGTTTACTCACTTTTTTTTTTTAACTTCAGAAAATGCTAAATCAAATTTTAGCAAATCACATTGTGAGTGAGTTCTCTGACAATTGGTATTTTTAAAAAATAGAAATGTCTTGATGAATTCTTATATAATGACACTGCAGATTGTTGGCTTACAAATTTTTTTTAATGTGGACATTTGACTTGTTTAAAAGTGGAATACTTATATAATTACGGTACACTAATTATATTAGGATATTTCTTCATTTTCTAAAGTCTATGCCATGGAAATAGATTTGTCATTTGGAGGATGTTTGAGATATTTATTACTGTAGACACATTTTTAATTGGAAAGCATAAAACTACTTGTTAAAACTGAATTCTTACAAAATTCAAGTTAATATTTAACACATGAAACAAAGTAAGAAATAAAGAAACCCTTAATGCTGAAGTTTCACCATTAAAAAGTGCTTTAAAGTTTTCTGAACTTAATTTGAACCTTTATTTTCATTTAGGTGCCATTAAAGAATCTGAAAGGGGAGTGCAAGAAGCATTGTTTGAAAACTCCCTCTAAAACAACTTAATCACTTTAACCCTTTGAATGGATGTCCCAGATAGAGCTAGGAAACAATAAACTCAAGAGAGAGTTCAATTCAGTTCAGTCGCTCAGTCTTGTCAGACTCTTTGTGACCCCATGGACTGCAGCATGCCATGCTTCCCTGTCCATCACCAGCTCCTGGAGCTGACTCAAAGTCATGTCCATCCAGTCGGTGATGCCATCCAACCATCTCATCCTCTGTCATCCCCTTCTCCTTCTGCCTTCAATCTTTCCCAGCATCAGGGTCTTGTCCAATGAGTCAGTTCTTCACATCAGGTGGCCAAGAGAGAGTTAGGAAAGAGAATTATTTCTGGAACCCCTGACCCTCTGGCATTTCTTCTTTTCCTGACTCATGAGAGGGGCCTATTTTCGTTGGCTCAGTGGTAAAGAAAACACATTTGCAATGCAGGAGACAGGAGTTTGATCTCTGAGTCAGGAAGGTTCCCTTGAAGGAGGAAATGGCAACCCACTTCAGTATTTTTGCCTGGAAGATCCCACAGACAGAGAAGCCTGGTGGGCCGCAGTCCATGGGGTTGAAAAAGAGATGGGCATGACGACAACAGCAACAGGTATCTTGGGGACAGGATGAGTGGTGAGACCAGTAATGAAGAGAAGAGATACAAGAGTTTTGCGCCCCTGGCTTTTCTTTTCATCTCTTTTCTTCTCTTGGTTACTGACTCTGTCACCAACTCATGATGCTTGGAATGATTTTCATGATATCCCCTTCTCCCCAGTTTCCCATATCCTGTTATCAGTATCCAAGTCTGACTTACCTCTTTTGCAGGGAAATTTGTCCCTTCCTCTCTGTCCCTTGGAATTGTTCACAAGAACAATGACAACATGCTCTCCATTCAGGCCTTGACTCCAATCTACATTTCATGCCAATATTAGAGAAATCACCTTAAACCACAAATAAGACTATGTTATACCTGCTTAAAAAAAATTTAGAGGATTCTCACTGCCATTAGGATAAATCTTTAGTTCCTAAAGCTGGTCCTTATACTCCCGTTAAACCTCTATCATTGAGTTTGGAGTAGTCATGGCTACAACTCTAGGGGGCGCTGTTCACAGGCTATCTTTGTTCCATGATGCTCCTTCTGCCTGAAATGCCTTTCCTTGGGCTTTCTCTTCTTTTAATACACAATTTTTCTTGAGTTTCTCTAAGTACTTCCCTTCCCTGAAAACAGCTCTTCTTCCTGTGTCACCTTTACCCTGTATGGATTTCTTTCATATGTACTTAGTCGATCAATCATGTCCTACTCCTTGCGATGCTATGGACTATAGACTACCAGGCTCCTCTGTGCATGGGGATTCTCCAGGCAAGAATATTGGAGTGGGTTGCCATGCCCTCCTCCAAGGATCTTCCCAATCCAGGAATCAAACCCAGGTCTCCCACATTGCAGGCAAATTCTTTACCATCTGGGCCACCAGGGAAGCCCTTCTTTCATATAGTTTACAACAATTCAGTAATTCCTATTTTTCTACATGCTTCTCTACTGTCTGAGCCTCTGTCCCCTAGTAAAGAGTAAGTCCCTTGAAAACAGAGGCTGTTTTATTTGTTTTACATTCTGAGCACTTAGAACATTGCCTGATGCATAGTTAATTAATAGTCGGTATGAGTACAAGTGAATGAATGAATGCAATACAATTAACTTTGCATTGGGGTGGAAATTCTAATTTATCTCTTTAAAATTTCTCCATGTACATTTGGAGTGTTTCTTTCTATAATAGCTTTGGTCCCATTCTAACATCCTAACCTCTCCCTCCTGATTGTTTTCTAGCTCCTTTGCCTGGTGACTGCTGTCTCTAGCAGGACGTGGCTTCCTCCTGGAGCAAATAGTATCTGCCACTGAACACTGTTTTCTCTATTGGATCATGTGTTCTTTCCTTGTGGAGACAAGCAAGAGTTTACCATGGCTGTAGTGCAATTGGCAACTGTTAGAATAAAAACTCATTAATAAAAAAACGATAATGCTTCAAAGTACATTACATTACTCCTTCAAAGTCCTTTGTGAACATTATCTTATTAATCATCACAATAGCTCAGGGGAAGATAAACATTGTTGGTTATCTTACCTAGATCATATTTGGAAGGACTTTTTTTTCTTGTTATTTTTTGATTATGCTATGAAATCTGGAGAGCAATTATCATATTGGCTATTTGGATATAATATGATATGCTGATGTAAAAATTTCTCTGGATCGGTGAGGTGGTTTTTATTTCTTTTAGATGTCTCACCCAGACTCTTGTCAAATTCTTTCCGAAGAGTGAAGCAAAGAATAACAAGCAAAAGACTCTGAAATTTCTGTTCAAGGATTGAAATTTGCTGGATAGCTTGAGGCTCATTTAAACCACTGATTCATGATTTAGAAATCAAAAAATGAATTACTGCACACATGTAGGCGTTGAGTAATTATTGAAAGACTGAATGATGTACTGCCTTATAATCTGAAAGTTTAAAGGAGTGAGCTTATGTAGGAAATTAGAATCTTAGTCAGGAATTCTATTAGTAACTGATATCAATGGGTAAAAGAGAATTCTTTTAGGAAAGGAATTTTACTTAGCAACCTGGCTTAAAAAGTTTACTCGGCAGTTCTGTCCCCACCTCCCCTCTAACATCCTAGTTTTACTTTTCTCATAACACTTGTCACTTGTTTAAGTGTATTTGTTGACAAACTTTACTTTCCGTTCTGCGGCAAGGGAAAGTGTTGAATGCTGTCACATCATGGGGACTGTTGAATTGAAAAAAAATTACCTAGAGAAATTTTTCATAAAAAAATTGAAAGGAAGATGGCTTCAATTTCAGAACTATATGAAGAGATTGTCTAATTCTAGGGCCCTATATTCAAATGGAATGGCAGGTATTCTCAGTGAGTCTTGTATGAAGAATTTGGCATCTTTTAATGTCTTAGTAACAAACAGTACATCCTCCGTAAGAGATGTCACAGATGACATTGGCTCTGTCTACATTCTAAGATGTTGTCTTTCTTCATGGGAGTGTCCAGGGTGGAATGGTCTTTGGTACAACTATACCTCTGTTATCTTTGGTCAAGTGTGCTGGGGGAAGACTTTAGGAAGTTTACCTCAAATTTCTTTCCAGTCCAGGCAAACATTTCTGACTTTTTAGATTCTGTCAACTCTCTATGTCCAATTCATAAGCATGGACTTAAAAGACCAGGCAGAAGTCAGGTTTTGGGGGGAATCAAGTCCAGGGATTTTCTCAACACAGTAATTTTGTGACAACAAGGTGTGGAGCTGAGTGGAAAGGCAGACATTTCTCTTGTAGCTTGCCTTTCTGGTTGAACACACGCAGTGTTCATGGACACCTTTTCTCCCCATGCTTAGCGTTCCTCCAGGCAGTGTTGATTCCTGGAATTCAATCTGAACAAACCCTTGAAACCTTTCTCCAACTCCCGAATAATTGGAACCCACTGTTGAGAAATGCCTGAGTAGAACACTCAGGCTCCTATATGTTGATTTTTAAGATAGAGAGATAAGACACCTTTTTATCTTTTAAACGTCTTGTTCATTCTTGCCTTTTCTGTTTCAGTGAGAAAGCTGGTGCTGACATCCTATAGAAGAAGCAGAACCAAGAGGATTACAAGTGTTTTTGGAGTCCAGTCAGTAATAATATGGACCTACCATTACGTTGTTCTGTGGAGGAAAGAAACTTAGCCAATGACTCCCCAGGAAAATGATAATGCTTTAAAAATGAAATGCAGATCCTTTATCTAAATCTGGTTCCCTCAGCTTCAGCTCATGAAGTTTGCACTTTGTAGTGCTTACACCAGCATCAGTTTCATTCTTTAACAAAATAACATTGTTTTGATAAAATGCTTGTGCCTCAATTGTCCATGTTTTGCATAGCAATTAAATTTTCTTATTGAAATATAGTTGATTTACAATGCTGAGTTAGTTTCAGGTGTACAACAAAGTGATTCAGTTATATAAATACATATTTGTTCTTTTTTTATAAAACTTTCTCATCCATTATAGGGTATTGCAAGATTGAGTATAGCTCCTTGTATTATATGGTAGGTCCTTGTTAGTTATCTATTTTATATATTTAGCATGTGCTCAGTTGTGGCCCCATGGACTGCAGTCTGCCAGGTCCCTCTGTCCATGAATTTTCCAGGCAAGAATACTGGAGTGGGTTGTGATTTCCTCCAGGGAATAGTAGTCTTGCCTGGAAGATTCCATGGACAGAGGAGCCTGGAGGGTTACAATCCAAGGGGTTGCAAGGAGCTGGACACAACCTGAGTGTACACACACACACACACACACACACACACACACACACGGGAATCTTCCAGGCCCAGGAATCGAACCTGTGTTTCTTAAATCTCGTGCATCGACAGGCAGGTTCTTTGCCACTAGCACCACCTGGGAAGTCCAGATTTACATACAGCAGTATGTATATTTTAATCTCCAACTCCTAATTTATCCTTCTCCTCCCTCCCCTTTGGTAACAATATGATTGTTTTCTAAGTCTGTAAGTCTGTTTTGGTTTGTAAATAAATTTGTTTGTATCCCTTTTTAGATACCACATATAAGTGATATCAATGATATTTATCTTTCTCTAGCTGGCTTATTTCACTCATGATAATCTCTAGGTCTGTCCATGTTGCTGCAAATGGCATTGTTTCATTATTTTTCATGGCTCAGTAATATTCCATTGTGTCTATCAGCAAATCTTCTTTATTCACTCATCTGTTGAGGGACACTTAGGCTGCTTCAGTGCCTTAGCTACTGTGAGTATGCATAGCAGTTTTAGATTGGGTATTCACAGCCGTGATGACTGTGATTGCTGTTCTGATCAGTCCATTGAACAGAAACTTCCCCAACACTGAAACCTCTCAGGGGGATTTCTGTAACTTTAGGGGAGGCTACAGAACTCTCTGTATAACTTGATATTCAATGGACTTTTTTCTAGAGTGGTGGAACCCTACTTCAGATGAAAATCTAATAGTTGGGTCATGGCTTGGGTGGAGGAGATCAAGGAATTGATGATAAGTAAGCAAGGCAACCAGTTCCCAGGTCTTTTTCCATCATGTTAGCATCCCTGGTGATTGGTCTTCTCTGTCTTGAGGTGAGTAATCTGTAATCACCAAATCATGTATTTTCTAAAACTTTCGAAGCTATTCCTTGGAAACCCAGGCAATTGCAGCTTGAAAACCACTACAGCAAAGCTTGAGCTTGCTAACCAGAAGTATGTAATTAAGAGAAAGGGATTTCCAAAAACTCTTCACTTTCCTTCTAAAAGATGAAAATCTTTCCTAATCTAGATGAAACGTTAAACCTATGAAGCTTGGATTTTAGAGGTGGTGGGTTTGGGATTTAAATATCCATGACCTTTCCTGAGAATGAAAACTTGTACTTGCCTTGTGATTCTGTTCCAAGTCTTTGAGATAGACTTTGTTTGATTTATTGGGTCAATTCTTATCCTTCTGAGTTGCCAGATTAATTGCAAAGTGGGTGTGGGGAGAGTTGATGGGATTGATATTTTTTAAGCATCAACTGTGGGACCCAATTGGAGTCCAGCAAGCCTCTTTTTCATGCCTTGGTTTCCTCTCCTTCCCCCTGTACCTAACCACCTCCACCCCACCCTCCACCACTTTTGCCCTCTCCCCGGTTATAGCTCTGATATTAATAGGGCAGTAACAGCCTCTTAGGGTTCAATTTTCCATTCTGTAAAATAAACAGATGCTGGATGGAGATAATCAATAAGGCCTTCTTGGTTGCTGACAGTTGTTGATTAGGTGGAGTCTGATCACCCATAGTGACACAGCCATGTCAGCAGTGCCCTGTGTGACTCTGCAGGCCACCGTCCTCCCAGATTCCCGTGAACCTGACCCTGCAGTTTTGCAATAGGGTGTCCCCATGTGGGGAGACTTGAAAGGTGTGACCAAGTTTCACCTCAGCCTTAAAACATCCTTCCTCTCCAGATATTTTGAAATGTTGCCCTTGGAGACCCACACTTAAATATTATTCTCTCCAGTGTGAGTCTTGGACAGATAACACATAAAATCATTAGCAAGTTATGTGAATTGCTTTTATTTCCTCCATGACAGGAAAACCTTAGAGCTAAATCTGAGAGTGCTGGATAGATGCATAGGGAAAGAAGCACTTCCTTCTACCCTCTTGTGTTCTGTGGCCCAGCTTGAGAGTTAAGCTAACATAAGACTGACTAGCAGGAAATATATATATATAAATTTTATTTAATATTTTATTTAATGTTAAATATTAAAACTATTTTTATATTTTTATAATAAATATAAAATATTTAGAAAATATTTATTTTATAAAAATTTTATTTTATATTTTTAATATTTTTATTTATATTTAATATTTTGAAGACTCACACAGGAGTCTTCAAAAGGAAAATGAAGACCCAAAGAAATCATTAGGCCCCAAAGCTTACAGACTATTTTAAACAAAGATTCATAAATTGTGTGGTGGGACAAGACAAAGGGGCTTGGGCTATGGGCCATAAAATGTGGAACAGTGACTAAGAAATATGTAGGGAAAACTAACAGAATATAAGGTTATTTCATTTTCTTAGAAGTTTTTTTTTTTTTAAAGCCACGCTGCTTGGCTTGTGAGATTTTAGTTCCCTGACTAGGGATTGAACCCGGAGCTCTGGAAGTGAAAGCATGAACCACAAGAACTACAAGAGAATTCCCAATAAGGGTTATTTTAATAGGTTGGTTTGTACAAGGCCATTTTGGCATCCACTCCCAGTCTGCATGATAAGAATATTCTTCTTCCTGGCACAACAAAGACGCCTTTCTCATAGGAAATCTTATCACCTGCTTTTAGGTAGAAAAAGGGAGATCAGAGACTCTTTCCTCATCTGCTGCTTCTCAAGTGTCTTTAGCTCAAAATAATAGAAATTCCAAAGTGGCACATTTTGAGGTGGTGGGGAGGAGGTGGTGGTGAGGAAGGAGAAGTTGAATGAAGGCTTTGAGCCAAAAATAACTGAATTCAAATCTCAGATCCAACCATAAATTGTGTGATCTCTGGTTAATTGACTGTTGAGAGTCCTTTGGGCAGAAAGATGATCAAAACAGTCAACCTATACTTTGGCCACCTGATGCAAAGAGCCAACTCACTAGAAAAGACCCTGACGCTGGGAAAGATTGATGGAAAAAGGAGTAGCAAATGACAGAGGATGAAGTGGTTGGGTGGCATCACTGACTCAATGGACATGAGTTTGAGCAAACTCCTGGAAATGGTAAAGGACAGAGAAGTCTGGTGTCCTTCAGTTCACATGGTCACAAAGAGTCAGACACGACATAGTGACTGAACAGAAACAACAAGGTTGTAGTATCTTCCTGTGGAGAGCTGAAGGGCTGAAAAATGAGTGCACAGTATGCAAAGTGCGTGGTATACAGCAGGTGCTCACTACATAGAACTATGATCTATTACTCCACCATTTTTACCCACAGCAAAATCTGCAATGAAACGTTCTGACCATCCAGTTGAAAATGAAACTCAAACAGAAGTCTTGGTATTCAAGGGACAGATAGACACACCTTTCCACTTGAGAGACAACTTTTTATTTCGTAATCTTCTATGCCTGTGGCTCAGTTTGCTGGGGTGCCAAAAAGTACTTGTTCTCTGATCTTCCTTACGCATCCTCCCATACCGCTGAGTTGTATGGCACATGTTTTGAAAAGTGAAAATGGGGATGGTACACTAAACAGTAAACGCATTATGTTAAAAGCTCATTTTATTTTTTTTCATTTGAATATGAACCACAGTGCTGGAGATTTCCTTTGTTTTTGTTAGAGTGGGTTCTCTCTTTCTCTCTTTCTCTCTCTCTCTCTTTCTCTTTTATCTGTCTTCCATTAGGGAAATGTTTTTTTGATTGCTTACACCATTTCTTTTGTGGAAATAAGCATCTATTGTTCTATCAGAAAAAAAAAAAAAAAAAAACCCAACACTGCAATAACCATTTAGAACAAGAAGAAAGAAGGAAAGCATTTTGGAGAAAAATAATTCCTTTCCCATATTTCTGTAAAGTTGTATATCTTGGAACTAGTTTTCCATTATAAGAAACTTCTGTTTTGTTTATGAAAAAAAGAAATCCCTAAGACAAAGCCCAAAGGAACTGTCCATTTTCCTAACTAATTTTCAAGCATGATGTAAAACTGCCATTAAGAATTGCTATGCCTTATCCAGCCCAATTAAAAAATATTTCTTTAGAAGTTACAAAAGATTTCCAAAACATGTTAGAGGATTCTTCTTTAAAAAGATGACTCCCCATGGGACCTGGAAATCAGATTTTTAAAACGTTTTTCTAAGTTGTCCCTGAAATTTAATCTTGAATAGTATTATGCTGTCTTCTTATCAAGGGGTGCTTGACCCAGCTTTCAAGCAGTGTGATCTTGGAGGTGAGAGCTGGTCAGTGCATTCAATTTGGAGATTTTTACTAATTTTTGCATCTTTTATCTCAGTTCACCATATAGCTTGCAATGTAGATTCTCTTTATGATGATCATTTCCTTTCCTCCATCTGAATGTTTTTATTTGTCATAGATTGTATAAATAAGTTTTTCTTTTCAGAGCTTGCATGTGTCAATGTTTTCCCTTAGCAAATAAAGTGTAAATTCTGTGAGGCTGGGCTATTCTGTATCTTATTCTTTGAAATTCCCTATGGGTCTTGGAGCTTCTCTGGTGGATCAGTCCGTAGGGAATCTGGCTGCAATGTGGGAGACTGGGGTTTGAACCCTGGATTGGGAAGATTCCCTGGAGAAGAAAGTGGCTACCACTCCAGTATTCTTGCCTGGGAAACCCCATGGACAGAGGAGCCTGGGAGGCTACAGTCCATGGTGTTACAAGAGTCAGACATGACTTAGTGACTAACCACTATACATGGGCCTTATTTCAATTTCTGGTCCCTTTGCAGCTGTTCCATAAATACTGTATTTGTCCATTTCTTGCTTGATAATCTGTTAGCTCATTCTAATCCAGTAGAAAATTAAAAAGAGGCTTGAGGCTCTCTACTCTCAATTCAGCTATCAGGAAAGAATTTCCAAAGCAAAAGAGTTGCTTATTTCACTACCCCCTTTCCTCTAGATTAGGTATGAGCCGTAAAAAGCAAACAGCAGAGCCCAGCCTATTATTTTGAATTAAGGAAAGATTAAGCAGGTTCTCAGACCTTTCTGACTGGGTCTGTCAACTGTAGTTTCATTAACACTCATTAAACTGGAAGGCAGATAGACATAGGTTTTGGATGGTTTGAAAAAAATACTTCCCTCTCTTAGAAGAGACAATCAATCAAGAAGAGGGAAAACTGGGAATTGGGATTAGTAGATGCAAACTATTACATATAGAATGAAGAAAACAACAAAGTCTTACCGTTTAGCACAGGGAACTATATTCAGTATCTTGGGATAAACTGTAATGGAAAAGAACAACATAAAAAGAATGCATACATGTGTATAACTGTATCATCTTGCTACATGGCAGAAATTAACACAAATAATATTGCTAATCAATGATACTTTCATAGAAGAAAAGAATTGGCAGTGTTTCTATTTTTGCTGTTTAGTGTTGAATTTTTCTTTAAGGAGATGATTCAATCACACAGACTTATCCAGGTTAGTCTGTTAGTATTCACCTGATCCAACTGCTATTTCACACAAGAGGAAGGCTCAGAGTACAAGTGGTTTATGAGGCCAGCAGTCAGCCAGAGGCGTAATCGGGACTTAATCCTTTGCCTCACTCCCCTTCTGCCTTGATTCATCACTTGCCTTTGATAAATAAAAGGATTACCCCAGATACAGAGACCAACATAATCTCTTCCTTTTCTGATTCATCTCAGTTGCTTTGTAAAATGAAGATGGCCCTTCTAATGAAAATATTTCCAATTTCCATGTGCAACTCTTATGGAATTTAATGTGGAGAGTTAGATCAAAATGTGAGGCACTGCAAGCTACTTAGCAGAGATTTGTCATTTTAGGCGTGTTTTTGAGGTTAAAAAGAAAAAGACAATCATGAAGAGAAACCAGAAAAGTGAATATCTACCACTACTTCTTCCACTCACATTAGGCAGTAAATTTGAATTTGTATGATAATGAAATATGATTTTTTAAGAGATATAGAAAAAACAGCTCTGATGGAACCAAATAACACAAGCTTGTTATTGTTCCCATCACCACAGTTTGAAAGGTGTGGCAGGAGAAATTAAATAAAGAAGCTCAGATGAAACACAATATTGATATTTGGCATGCTTAGATGAATTTCCACCCAAAGATATGAAATCCCTTTAACCACACTAATTATGCCTCCCCACCAAAGGCCAACCTTTGGCACAGCTGGGAAGCTGCTGGAGGTTGACTTTGGCATCTCTGGCCTTCTCTGGCTGTGCCCCCTTTCTTTTTTGATAAAACTCTAGGTTCACAAGACCTGTATCCTTAAACCTATCATTTATCACCACATCCACTAGCATCACTTCATCCTAAGCTATGTGACCCTCCTAACTGCAGAACTGCAATAGTCTCCAACCTTATTGATAGATAGACCAAAGAAAAAAGAATTTTATCTGGGGGCAACAGTGGTTGTGGTTGCCCTGGAAAGGTCATGTGCTGATTTGGGAAAAGGGGGAGGGGACTTACTTTTTACTGTATTTCTTTTTGTGGTGTTTAATTTTGTGCTGTATTAGAGAATCGTCTTTTAACAAAAACAACATTGTATATAATTAAAAAGTTTTTCTCATGAAAGGAGTTAGAACAATAACTTTATCTTGGTAATAAATAGTTCAGTTGCTCTCATGTTTCCTGAAAGATGATTTGAGGACCCCCTGCAGTAGGGCGCATGCCATTGATTGTTAAGTAAACAGATTTCTTGGTGCCAAGCTGTTCCCATTAAATCAAAGTATCTCTGGGCACAGCCCAGGAAACTGCACTTTTAGATGCATCCCCCATCACACCCCATGATACTCTACATACTTAGCTTTGACAACCACTGAGCTAATAATCACTCCATTCTCCCAAAAGTTACATTCTTCTTCTACCTGACACACCCAGTCTTCTGATGTGTGCATGACAGATGTGGTTTAGTAGGAATGTTCATCAGTGATATTGAGAAAACTTCTCCGTGTTTTAAGACAGAGGAAGAATAGTCTCTTTGTGGGATATTGAGCATTTGGAATTGAGTAATGGGGGTAATTTTTAAAATACTATATCTTTAACATATTAATTTAGCTTTTAACTTTTATATTGCCCAGGAATTTTCATTGCTAAGAAGGCTAGGTCAGTGGAACAGGCTTGGCATGTGAAAACAGTCTTGAGTTTAAATCCTGATTCCATTCCTTATTAATTTGGTGATCTCTTAACTGTTCTTAGCTTCACTTTCCTCACTTTTATAATGGAGACCTCCTCATGCTCCTCTAGCGCATGCTCATTCATGTCCGGCTCTGCAACCCCATGGACTGTGGCCCACCAGGCTCCTCTGTCCATGGGATTTCCCAGGCAAGAATATTGGAGTGGTAGCCATTCCCTCTCCAGGGGATCTTCCCAACCCAGGAATCGAACCTGTGTCTCCTGAATCTCTTGCATTGCCTGGAGGTTTCTTTACCACTGTGCCACCTGGGAAGCCCCTAATGGAGGCAGTAGTATACAAATTGAGGTATTATTCTGAGAAGTAAATAAGATAATATGCTTAGAGAGTTGTATATACACAGTAGGTGTTCCAAACACATTCAGGGCATATGCACTAAGGACCTTTATTAATTGCCTGCAGTGAGTGGGGTAAAGTAGTGAATAAAAGAGATACAGTTTTCATCTTTCAGAGAGTTTAAGTCAAAACAATTGATGTCAGACAGTAAAGAGAGAAAGAATTTACTGCTATGCTGGCATGGTTTTTATATTCAATTATTTAGCAATTCAATCACTTTGTACAAAAATACCAGGACAACAGGCATAAACCAGGGAAACTGGCACATGTATGATCACTTTAGCAAAGTCATGGGACTGTAGGTGGAAGGAGGTATAAGGTCAAAAGAGTGTGTTTGTTGCTGGTTTTTAGGGTTAAAGAGACTAGGGAATGCCTGAAATGTTGCAGCATTTGGGGTAAAAGACATCTGATGCAGACTTACAACTCTTCTGGGAGAGACCATCACTGAACCAGTTTTGACTAGCATAATAGTTATTTGAGGAAGGTCTGAGTATGTGTCATCACAGTGGAAGGACCAGCACAATGAAGATGTGTTAAAGGAAGTGAAACTCTAAGGACAGATGCAGACTTCTAGGCAGGAGGTATGTAGAGAAGCAGAGAGATGGCTCAGTGAAAGACTCCTGAGAAATGAAATGGGGAAAGAAAAAGAATCACCTAGACAACATGAGAAAGTCAAGGTTAGAAGAGCACAGGGTCATCAAAGCCAGAAAAAAAAAAAAAAAAGAAAGAAAGAAAAGAATTTGAATGTGAGAGAGTAGGCCACAGAGTCAACTGCAGCCGAAGGCCAGGAATGGTAGATTTGGTCAGGGAGAGCCTGGTGGCTTCGAGGCCATGGGACGTGGTAGAAGCACTGTTGGTGGAGGTCTTTGTGTGGCTGGGGACATCCTTATCAACAAAGAGTACATTATGACTTTTGATGTATAGATGTAGGAATAGACTGCAGAACTTGGCTGCAAAAGATAAGGAGAAAATAAAATATTCATTAGAAAGGGGCACAAGATCCGGGGGTGATGTCATTGGCTTTGTTTAAAAGAATGAGAGAAACTTGTATCTGCTTTTAAGTTGAGGGAAAATATTGCATAGAAATAGGTTCAAGAAATAGCCGCTGCTGCTGCTAAGTCGCCTCAGTCGTGTCCAACTCTGGGCGACCCCATAGATGGCAGCCCACCAGGCTCCTCTGTCCCTGGGATTCTCCAGGCAAGAACACTGGAGTGGGTTGCCATTTCCTTCTCCAATGCATGAAAGTGGAAAGTGAAAGTGAAGTCGCTCAGTCGTGCCCAACTTTTCGCAAGCCCACGGGCTGTAGCGCGCCAGGCTCCTCTGTCCATGGGATTCTCCAGACAAGACTACTGGAGCGGGTTGTCATTTCCTTCTCCAGGGAATCTACTCAGGGGTCGAATCCATGCCTCTTGCATCTCCTGCACTGGCAGGCAGGCTACCAGTTGAGCCACTGGGGAAGCCCTCTCCCCGAAAAAAGACCAGAAGAAGGGGTGACAGACGAGGAGGGGCAAACAGCCCCTCCTTGAACTGGATGACGTTACGTTTTGCAATTAGAACTTTGTTTATTATTTATTGTCCTTGTCACCAATTAGTGAGTCAGCCCTTGAAGACAGGTACTGTCTTTATTTCTGCTTTATTTAATCCTGTGTACCTAGTAGGGACCTAACAGAAGCAGAAGATATTAAGAAGAGGTGGCAAGAATACACAGAAGAACTGGACAAAAAAAGGTCTTCACAACCCAGATAATCATGATGGTGTGATCACTCACCTAGAGCCAGACATCCTGGAATGTGAAGTCAAGTGGGCCTTAGGAAGCATCAGTGTGAGCAAAGCTAGTGGAGGTGATGGAATTCCGGTTGAGCTATTTCAAACCCTGAAAGATGATGCTATGAAAGTGCTGCACTCAATATGCCAGCAAATTTGGAAAACTCAGCAGTGGCCACAGGACTGGAAGAGGTCAGTTTTCATTCCAAGCCCAAAGAAAGGCAATGCCAAAGAATGCTCAAACTACCTCATATATGCACTTATCTCACATACTAGTAAAGTAATGCTCAAAATTCTTCAAGCCAGGAGTCAGCAATATGTGAACCATGAACTTCCAGATGTTCAAGCTTGTTTTAGAAAAGGCAGAGGAACCAGAGATCAAATTGCCAACATCTGTTGGATTATCGAAAAAGCAACAGAGTGCCAGAAAAACATCTATTTCTGCTTTATTGACTACGCCAAAGCCTTTGACTGTGTGGATCACAATAAACTGTGGAAAATTCTGAAAGAGATGGGAATACCAGACCACCTAACTTGCCTCTTGAGAAACCTGTATGCAGGTCAGGAAGCAACAGTTAGAACTGGACATGGAACAACAGACTGGTTCCAAATAGGAAAAGGAGTATGTCAAGGCTGTATATTGTCATCCTGCTTATTTTACTTCTATGCAGAGTACATCATGAGAAACGCTGGGCTGGAGGAAACACAAGCTGGAATCAAGATTGCAGGCAGAAATATCAATAACCTCATATATGCAGATGACACCACCCCTATGGCAGAAAGTGAAGAAGAACTAAAGAGCCTCTTGCTGAAAGTGAAAGAGGAGAGTGAAAGAGTTGGCTTAAAGCTCAACATTCAGAAAATTAAGATCATGGCATCCAGTCCCATCACTTTATGCAAATAGATGTGGAAACAGTGGAAACAGTGTCAGACTTTATTTTTCTGGGCTCCAAAATCACTGCAGATGGTGACTGCAGCCATGAAATTAAAAGACGCTTACCCCTTGGAAGGAAAGTTATGACCAACCTAGACAACATATTAAAAAGCAGGGACATTAACTTTGTCAAGAAAGGTCCATCTAGTCAAGGCTATGTTTCCAGTGGTCATGTATGGATGTGAGAATTGGACTATAAAGAAAGCTGAGCGCCAAAGAATTGATGCTTTTGAATTGTGGTGTTGGAGAAGACTCTCGAGAGTTCCTTGGACTGCAAGGAGCTCCAACCAGTCCATCCTAAAGGAGATCAGTCCTGGGCGTTCACTGGAAGGACTGATGTTGAAGCTGAAACTCCAATATTTTGGCCACCTGATGTGAAGAGCTGACTCATTTGGAAAGACCCTGATGCTGGGAAAGATTGAGGGCAGGAGGAGAAAGGGACGACAGAGGACGAGATGGTTGGATGGCACCACTGACTCAATGCACTTGGGTTTGGGTGGACTCCGGGAGCTGGTGATGGACAGGGAGGCCTGGCATGCTGCGGCAGTTCATGGGGTCACAAAGAGTCGGACACGACTGAGTGACTGAACTGAGCTGAACTGAGGAGAGTTCAAAATATTGGATTAGACATTGTGACAAAAATTATAATAAACATAAAATGTAAATCATACTACAACTTTGAGTGGTTATCTTTATTCAGAGTAAGAGCACAGACTGTAATTCAAACTTGGAGGCTGAAATTGAGTCCCCCAGAATATACCTGAGGTTTCCCGAGTGGTTCTAATGGTAAAGAATCTGCCTGTTAATGCAGGAGGCATAAGAGACATGTATTCATTCGATCCCTGAGTGGGAGAAGATCCCCTGGAGGAGGGCATGGCTACCCACTCCAGTATTCTTGTCTAGAGAATCCCATGGACATAGGAGCCTGGTGGACTACAATCCATGGGGTTGCAAAGAGTCAGACATACACACACAGAATATACCTAGGTTATTTTGTCTTTTTGTCTAATACTTTCAAGAAGTGTGACAGTTCTTGAACTGCTGAAGATGTTCTACTGCATTTTCACTGGTGAGAAAACCAACAGCTTGTCTGCGACAATCACAGGACTGGTAGAGGCAGGATTTGAACCCAGCTCGGTCAGCTTCCAAAGACCATGTTTACTCTGTCTCATAGGTGCTCTGAGGATTCATCATTTTCAATTGTTTCTATACAATTTTATGTTTCTTTTGACTGTACTTTGAAGTATTTTTTGGAAGACTGACAATTGTCTGAAGTACTCTCTAGGATGTAAACTCCATGAGAGCAGGCAGAATTTTTTTTTTGACAGGGGTCACTTTTATTCCCTGTAATATATTCCCAGCAGCTGGAATGGTGTCTGGGCCATGGTATGTGCTTAACAAATATTTGTTGAATTGGTGAAAGTATAAATAAAATACTTCTGGGGGTGCTTCTTCCTTCTAGGTTATGTCTTTGAGGTTTGCTAAAGTATACTTCTAGGGGAGGTACCAGTTCCAACTCTTGCTGTTCACTAAATAAATGAAGGATATCAATGTAGGTGGTAGAGAAAGCATTGAGTGGAGGGCCTCAGGAAAATGGGTCCGTGAATGTGCATGGTTTAGTTGAGTTTATCTCCTCTGCCATTTGGCTGAGGCCTGCCACAAAGGACCATCTTTGTGTCTGTTCTTCACTAACCACACCAGTGAGCCTTAAACTCTGGCTGTCTGAAAATGATTGGCCAGTACTGATCTACTCAATATAATGGAGTATTTCCATATTCAAGTGGTAGATCTCACCATATTTGTTATGTTCATTTATAAACGAAGTGGTATTTCAAGTAAGTGATAGCAACAAGGGTATGGAAAGCTACTATGTACTTAGATGAGTGTAAGGCAATTAAATATTTATAATGATTATTTTATTTTTTTATATTTGGCTGCACTGGGTCTTTGATGCTGCGCATGGGCTTTTTATAGTTGCAGCAAGTGGGAGCTACTCTCTGGTTGCACTGCACGGGCTTATCTAGTTGGTTGCTTCTCTTGCTGTGGACACAGGCTCTAGAGCGCATAGGCTCAGTAGTTATAGAGCATAAGCTTAGTTGATCTACGGCATGTGGAATCTTCCTAGACCTGGGATAGCGTCCCCTGCATTGGCAGGCAGATTCGCAACCTCTGGAGCACCAAGGAAGTCTTACAATGATTCAATAAATATTTACTTGACACTTGCTTTGGGCCAAGCACTCATGAATATTATGTTACTATACATTGTTTGTGGATCTAGAGAATACTCGACTTTTAAACACAGTGACTAGGAACTAATTGCCAATAGAGATTATTCAAAGCTAATTTGAATTAGTTTAGAAAGCAATCTATTTCTGTTATCCTTGTTCCTTACCTGAGAGATGATAATATTAGTGTGGGGATCTACTTGAACCCTCAGTGTTGATACAGAGAAGATTTTAAAGTGAAAATACTTGAGCTACAGAAGCTGCTGCAGGAATCTTCTCTGAATTTCCCTTTAGCTGACTAAAGTGGAGCCTCCTAAACATACACCTAACATTAACTCCTCAGAAGGAGTTTCCAGAAAATTCAGCTGCCATGGAGACAGACTGCCCATTCTACAAGCATTGAAAAGTCCAATAGAATCTTCCATACTTTCTCACTGAAACCCTCACTTCCCTCATCTTTGTTAAGCAGATATATATGAACCTTATTCATTACTAAGCAACTCGCACAGGTATATGTAAATAAATCTTCTCTTCTCTCCTGTTAATCAGTTAATCTGTGGAACCACAATAACTAGACTCAAGTTAGTAGAGAAAATTTTTTCTCCCAACATTAGCATGTATTTGTCAAGCAATTCATACCAACAGTACATTTTAAACAATACACAACAGTAAATTCAAGTTATGCTTAACATTTATAACTTCTACCAGTGGTTATAGAGGAAAACACACCCCAGGGACACAGCATTTAACACTGTCTATATTTGAAAGTAGACTGCTTCACTTGCTAGCCCCGACCCTGAACAAGCATAGCAATCTCTTAGTTCCTCCATTTTTTAATCCATAAAATGGGAATAAAAATTGTACCTCATGGGATGGTTATGAGAATAAAATGAGATAACACATGTAAAGCTTTTAGACTAGGGATGAGTGAATAGTAAGAGCTCAATTAAGTATTATTATTCCAAGGTTTCCATAGGGATGATGTGGGGGAGGTTTGGCCATTCCCTGCAATGATTCTCTCTAAACACCAATTTTCAGCTGGTTTCCTTATCTAAGGGAGTATTTCTGAATTAATGTTAGTGTTGTGACTGAGAATTAGTTTTCTTCAGGATATCAGTGTGTATGTCTCTATAATATTTTTTTAAGTAATTCATCATTTCTGAATATTTGGGGTTCATTATGGACATAAGATTATGAACATTTTAAACCAACCTAAGGGTCAATACAATTCTAAAGGTTTATTAGCAATGCAATGCGAAGTTACCAGTACTCTGAATAATTACAATAAAGAAGGAAATTTTACCCACTAACTAGGACTTACAGGTCATTTGGGTTTCCAGAGCTTGGCTCTAATGAGTTAGAAAAACAAAACGAAAGAGAATAATCTGTTTCCAAGTTTACAGAATTTCGCTAATCTTGATTACCTGAAGTCAGGGTCAATACAGTTAATAACAATGACTATTAAAAACTAAAAGAGCCTCTTGATGAAAGTAAAAGAGGAGAGTGAAAAAGTTGGTTTAAAACTCAACATTCAAAAAACTAGGATCGTGGCATCCCATCACTTCATGGCATTTAAATGGGGAAACAATGGAAACTATTTTGGGGGCTCCGAAATCACTGCAGATGGTGACTGCAGCCATGAAATTAAAAGACACTTGCTCCTTGGAAGAAAAGCTATGACCAACATAGGCAGCATATTAAAAAGCAGAGGCATTACTTTGCCAAGAAAGGTCTGTCTTGTCAAAGCTATGTTTTTTCCAGTAGTCATGTGTGGATGTGAGAGTTGGACTATAAAGAAAGCTGAGCACTGAAGAACTGATGCTTTTGAACTGTAGTGTTGGAGAAGACTCTTGAGAGTCCCAAGGAGATCAAACCAGCCAACCCTAAAGGAAATCAGTCCTGAATTTTCATTGGAAGGACTAATGCTGAATCTGAAACTCCAATACTTTGGCCATCTGATGCGAAGAGCTGACTCATTGGGAAAGACGCTGATGCTGGGAAAGATTGAGGGCAGGAGGAGAAGGGGACCACAGAGGATGCGATGGACGTGAGTTTGAGCAAGCTCTGGGAGTTGGTGATGAGGAAACCTGGCGTGTTGCTGTCTGTGGGATTGCAAAGAGTCAGACACGACTGAGTGACTGAACTGAACTGAACTGTCGTTCATTGATTACTTACCAAGTGTTAGGATTCCTGCTAATCTTTTTATAGACTTCATCTCACTTGACCTTTAATGAAACTCAGTAAGATAGGCATGATTATTTCTGATAAACAAAGGAGGAAACTGAGCATTTTAAGGTTTGAATCACATGTCTGAATTCAAATGTCTAGAAAGTGGTGCAGGTTCTATTTGAAGACATGTAAGAGTGTCTGTTCTAAAGATTTCTTAACCTCCTCACTGAACAAGCTCCCGTGGTCTTAGTATTCATATTACATTTAGATAGGTTCTATAGTTTATTTGCTGATGGGATACACTGGGAGTTACACACATATATATATTTAAAAATTTATGTAATTGGAGGATAATTACTTTGCAATACTGTGATGGTTTTTGCCATACATCAATATGAATTGGCCACAGGTGTACGTGTCCCCTCCATCCTGAACCCCTCTCCCACCTCCCTCCCCCCCCTACCCCTCCGGGTTGTCACAGAGCACTGGCTTTGGTCGCCCTGAGTCACACATCAAACTCGCTCTGATTATCTATTTGACACGTGGTAATGCCTTTGTTTCAATACTATTCTCTCAAATCATCCCACCCTTGCCTTCTGCCAATGAATACAAAAGTCTGTCCTTTATATATGTGTCTCGTTTGCTGCCCTGCATGTAGGGTCATTGGTACCATTTTTCTAGATTCCATATGTACGGATTAGTATATAGTATTTGTCTTTTTCTGACTTACTTAACTCTGTATAATAGGCTCTAGGTTCATCCACCTTATTAGAACTGACTCAAATGCATTCCTTTCTATGGCTAAGTAATATTCCATTGTGTATATGGACCACAGCTTCATTATCCATTCATTTGCTGATGGACATCTATGTTGCTGCCATGTCCTAGCTATTGTAAGCAGTGCTGCAATGAACTTTGGGGTACATGTGTCTTTTTTCACTTATGGTTTCCTCAGGATATATACCCAGTAGTGGGATTGCTGGCTTGTATAGTAGTTTTCTTCCTAGTTTTTTTTTTTAAAGACTCCCCATACTGTTCTCCATAGTGATTGTGTCAGATGCATTCCCACCAGCAGGGTAAGAAGGTTCCCTTTTCTCCGCACCCTTTCCAACATGCAGTGTAGACTTTTTGATAATGACTATTCTGACCAGTGTGAGATAATACCTCATTGTGGTTTTGATTTGCATTTCTCTTATAATGAGCAATGTTGAGCATCTTTTCATGAGTTTATTAGCCATCTGTATGTCTTTGGAGAAATGTCTTCTGCCCACTCTTTGATTGGGTTGTTCGTTTTTCTGGTATTGAACTGCTTGAGCTGCTTGTATATTTTGGAGATTAATTCTTTGTCAGTTTCATTGGCTATTATTTTCTCCCATTCTGAGGGCTGTCTTTTCACCTTGCTTACAGTTTCCTTTATTATGAAAAAGCTTTTAAGTTTAATTAGGTCCCATTTGTTTGTTATTTTTTTATTTCCAGTACTCTGGGAGATGAGTCATAGAGGATCTTGCTATGATTTATATAAAAGAGTGTTTGCCTATGTTGTCCTCTAAGAGTTTTATAGTTTCTGGTCTTAGATTTAGGCTTTTATCCATTTTGAGTAAACTTCTGTGTATGATATTTTCATTCTTTTATACACAGTGGATCAGTTTTCCCAGTACCACTTGTTGAAGAGACTGTCTTTTCTTGGAGTTATATCTTATGCAGTAAAAGTAAAAATGTTATAAATGAGGATAAGTATATGTCTATGTATGGAATATAAATAGGCATTAACAACACAAAGAGCTTTCCAAAGAATCCTTTCTTTTGGTGACTGCAAAGAATATGAATTTCTCCTTTTCATTCTTCTCCTTTCCTTTCTCTTTCGATTCTGCTTCTTTGTCTTTGCCTTCTTCATCTATCTTCATCTCCTTCTTTAACCTTTCCATGAAAGAGTGGAGGAATATTGCCCTGGTCGCAGAGGTTGATGTGATCATATGGAAAGAAATAACTAGTGAACCCAGGGATCTTTCAACTGCCCTAAGATTCCCACACTTTGCTTTATTATCATTCATATTTACAATGTGTCTTTATTCTAAAGATCTCAAAGGCTCTGAAACTCATATTATTATCATAAAGCTGTGACTCAAATACACACAAATTTAAATTTAAAAAGAGGATGATTAATTTCGGAGAGGTCTGGCTCACTTGGTGCTGACTTGCCTCTTTTTCCTGTGGTGAGCCTGAGTCTTCTGAATCAGCTACTATGTCCCTCTGCAGTAGACGGGTGACCCAGTACCTGTGTTTGCTGAGTCAGAGTATGCTGTATGCTCACGTTTCCTTTGCCTGAATGACTATATGAGGCCCTGTCACGTATACTTTTTATTCATGCAATGCATCAAGTAACAAGCAGAAGCAAAGGTTAATTTCCAGGGAATGCAAACAGGACTACTCACTCAAAGGAAATGGTTTGTGATAAAGAGTCATCTGTAGCCAAAGGCTTTTATTCCCCTTCCCAGCTTGTTTCATGTTTAAATATTGCTTATATGGAAAAAAGCCAGTGATAGTTTGAGTGTGTATGCATTATTTTTTAAGTCGAGGTGATTCTAATATGATCAGCAGAAATCATGAATGACTAATTTGGGTTCTGCTTGTTACGAAAACATCTGTGAGATTTCTTTTTCTGATAAGTACATTTGATTGTGGGTATTCCAGAAGATTCTGCTTTTTACATTTTAATACCCTTGGTGGATATTTATTCAGTCCTGATTGTGTGCAAAGCTCTGTACTAGATACTGAGGAAGGAGGTTATTAGAAGAAAAGAGGAAAGAGATATCAAAATGATTATAACAGAGGTTCAGCCCTCAAAGGACTGGAGGAGGAAACATCACATACACACATTTCAAGGGTGGAAAGTGCTTAGTCCTTTATGTGGGCTAAATATAATAGGAAATCTCATTTTCAAACTGAGACCCTAAGGTTGGAATTGTGGTTGCTAGTTCTTCTGGTCCTAGCAATATCTTTTCAGACCTTTTGATTCCAAACATTCATGCAAACATCATACTTCATTAATCTGCCCATGCTGGATTGATATTATCCAAGTTAACTGGAACTTATGGAAAACATGAAGAAGAGGGGGAAACAATTTCTATAACTACTTAAAGCTATTTTGTTTTTTAGGATTAGTATTAACTTAATGTACTTTCTATTCTGAACAGTATCTTCCTAGCTCCTCTTTTCTCTGTCAGCCTCTGCCTTAGTCATAAAGCTAGTAAGTAACTCCTTAAGAAAAATTATCTTGAATCTGAGGAAGAAATAATGAAAGAGTGCTGTTAAAGTATTTTCACCATGAAGGATAAGGGAAAAGGGAAGAATTTTCCTAAGTGGACATTAAATATATTTTCATAGAATCTTAGAATCAGGAGGAAGCTTAGAGATTGAGTTGAAGATCCTTCCAATAGGAAATTCCGTCTTTCCACTCCCTGTTAGGTGCTCAAAAAGGTTTCCAGTGCCTTGGATGATTTCCAGGTGCCTTCTTTTGGGTGTCCAGCTCTTATCAAGGATTAGTCAGGTATTCTTAGTTGCAAGTGACAGAAAGCTGAGTCAGTGCAGCTTAAATAAAAATAGGAATCTATAGCTCTGTGTAAGTTGATAGACATAGTTAAACTCGGGAAGTTACAGACATGCATTAATTATCTTGTCTCCTCTTTTCTTGGGTGAGTTCAGAATCAAGCATTCTCTTCTCATGTTGTGGCAGTGATAGGCTTATATCCTCCTTTTAGCCAGGGATTTTAGGTGGGAAGTCCAAGCTTCCTTCTTAAAAGAATGTGAGAAAAAAAGGCAACTCAGGGCCAGCTGGGGTCATGTGTCCTCTTTTGAACCAGAGTGATGGATTCCTCTGGCCAGTCTCTGACACTAAGGGGTGTTGTCAATCCCACTTGAACTGCATGGCTTTTAGAAGATGCAGGGTTGTTTCCCAAGAATTGTTTGGTATCTAAGCACATATATATTTACCACATGTGTCTAACTCAACCAAAACAGAACTCTTCATCTCTCCAGCTTAAATCAGTTCTTTTATCTCTGTTTTCTCTTCAGAGAGTGGTTGTGTTAGCTCTTGCCTAGTTGGTCAAACTTGGAAACACCCTGGACTCTCCCTCTTAATAACCAATCACCAATCACCAGGTTTTTTCAGCTGGACTTTGATATTTCTCAAATCTGTCCACTTCTGTTCAATCTGAAGATATAATCTTTGTTCAGGTTCACCATTATCTCTGGATTTTTATAAGCCTCCTAATGAGTCTCTCTGTCTTTAGTCTGAAGCAGTGTTCTATAATCTAAACACGTTCCTCCCTGGGAAACAGAGTAACCTTTTCAAACAAAAATTCTGATCATTTTACAGCCCATTTAAATTACTTCAACGGATTTCATTACCCTCAGGATAAAGTGCAAAGCTCTGCGTGATTGAAAAGGTCCTTCCTCATCTGACCATTGTATATTCCAATGCCATAGAATAAAAACTTAGTTCAGTTGTCAGTTTTGCTTAGTTAGTTACTTAGTGTTAATCATTCAGTTATGCCCGACTCTTTGCAACCCCATGGACGGTAGCCCACCAGGCTCCTCTATCCATGGGATTCCTCAGGCAAGAATATCAGAGTGGGCAGTCATTCCCTTCTCCAAGTGATCTTCCTGACCCAGGGATCAAACCCAGGTTGCCTGCACTGCAGGCAGATTCTTTACCATTTCAGCTACTAGTGGTAAATAAAAAAAACTTTATTTTTATAGTAATGGATTTAGCATGAAGCAGAATGCAAAGTTTGAATAATTTTAAGAGAAAATAATTAGGGTAGATGTGTGGCACTCAGTGAGATCTGACTCTTATTTCTTTCTGGGAACATGGATGGATTATCCTTCTTGAACCCTAACGTTGAATGCCTGGTTCTGGCTAATCATTTGTGAGCAGACCATTTAATTGCTGGTGTGATGCCTTCCAGAGCTTTCTTTTCTTTTGATAAAGTGATTTGCAATATTTTAGATAGCGACTTCTTCAACAGCTTGGATCTTGAAAGGAAAATGACACTAAAGAATTTCCCCAGTCAGCTTGTAATGAATCTGAAGTGGGAGTGAGAAGAAAACCTTCTCTGTTTTAAGCAAATATTGGGGATGTTAGTTACAGCAGCACAATCTAGCATATTCTGTCTGAGACAATGGATCTATGCTCTCCAACTTCATGAGATAATTCTCTCTATTCTGCTATTAGGAATTCAGGTGCAACTTGAGAAATACTGCTTTACGGAAACTAGCTTAGTATTATTGTATACTAGATGCTCAAATAATGTTCCCAAAAGAGAATTTATTCTTTTTTGACCAGTTTAAATGTGATCTTTCCTGGAGTTAGAAGGATATATATTTTTTGCTTTTCTATATAATGATGATAGCAAATTAATTATTAAAATGATGCAACACATTTTATTTGTATTTTTTCCTTCACAAAGGGCAAATACTATTTTTGGAAAACATATAATCATACTTCCAGCACATAGCCTAGTACTATTCAGCAGTCATATTACACAGTCTTTTTTTCCCAAGTTTATTTTATAAATACCTGAGGAATTTTTAGCACATTAAAATACATTTCCTCCCTCATGGTATAAATGTGATGCCTCTGACTCTGTAAGAAATACACAAAATGGCTACCAGTGGACTTGTATATTACACATATAGTAAAATGTCTGTGTTTGAAGTTAATCTTTTCCCAAACAGGTTTAAGAGAGGTCTAAGTGAATGCTTGTAAATTTGAGTCACTGTTAGCCAGAAGTAAAAAAGCAAATAAGGAACCAGAAGATTTCAACAAGACAGTTCTTTATTGCTATAAAACTACTGTATGCCCAACCCATCCTAGAGATCATTGCAATAGGCAACTATGGGATTTATAAAAAGCTAAAAGCACTTACATTGAATTATATAATAGCAGACCCTGCAATTAACAATGCTGAGATAGGCTATAAGATTTCCTAGGGCTAGTCAAATTCTCTAAGTGAAGATTCTTTCCTTGTTTAGATTTGCATGTGTTTGGTCCCTGAAAGTTAAATATCATCTGTTGATTTTGATTGCTGGTTTTTGTTTCATTTATTCACAGGGCACATATTCAAGTTTTTTTAAAGGCACATCTTTCCACATCTCTAAGTGTGGCAAGAGTTTCTAACCTGGGATAACGTGTAAACTCTTTTAAGATATTACTATATGCATTTTGTATATTGTTTAGTCACATTTTTATAAATGTGTTTTGAAAGAGTGGTACAGTTATAAAGGGAAGTTTGAACAGAGAACCATCTTGTGTAAAAAAAATAAACTGTGACTGTAGGTCTGTTTGTTTCTGAGTACTAGTGTTTTATTGTATGACTAGAAATTATATTCAGGAAAAAGTCTACCTTTTAAATCATTTCTAATGTTAATTTACTAGATTCAACTGCTCTTTTCTCCAAGAACCATTTTCTATTTAATTACATTTATATACTGTTTCAGTAGATCAGTTTTTGTACACACACTCTCTTTTTTCTTCTCTCTCTTTCCTTTCACATATATACACACCTAGTTCAAGTAATGGAAATGAAAATGATTTAAACCTAATTGTATTAGTAATAAATTATGTATGTAATATTAAGAGGTGTTCATTTTTATGTTTTTACTGGAACTTTTCAGATTTTCTCAAATGCTCAAATTCTCTAATTTTTGCGGTATAATAGAGCTCTTTTAAAACAAATATATTCTCCATCATCAAAATGGCTCCTAAAGGTGGTGATTGCATGTTTTCAACTTCTCCACTCTTAGACTTTAATATAAAAATTGTAAGCATTAAATATGTTTTTCCATTAAATAGATTAGACTATTTCACCTTTTTTTTTTTGCTTTTGTGGGGCTCAGAACCCACGACAATGAAAGAGATGCAGGAGCTGCATATCCGATCCCTGGATTGGTAAGATCCCCTGGAGAAAGAAATGGCAACCCACTCCCAGTTTCCTTGTCTGAAAAATCCCATGGACAGAGGAGCTTGGCAGGTAATACCCGTGGAGTTGCAAAGAGTTAGACGTGACTGAACATGCACACAGTTCATCTTTTTACTTTTGAAGCTCATTTATGTAATGCCTAAGTGATTAATTTAAAAATTAAACCAGATGTTCATTATATCTCAGTAAAGCTGGAAGAAAATAAAATTAAGCTTTTATTATCATAAGTTCCATGAGATTTCTATTTCCATTGGTATTTGTCATCATTATTACAGAGAACCCAAAGCACCGTTGGTGGTGTCTAGAATTTAATCAAGGTGTTGTTCTTCTTTTGCAGGTGGAAAGGGTTCACCTTGTGTTCAGGCAATAAGAGGTTTCAGTGACTGAGGAGAAACTTAAAGCCAACTTAAAGCCAACCAAATGCCCATCTCCTTTCATTACAACCACACACCAGGATTTCTAAACCATGTCAGCGAGCAATGACTTCCCCACTGGGGTATACTGCCTCAAAGGTTTCCTCTCATCTAGTTCTTCTGACCTCGTTTTATTTCAGGCTAAATTTTCTCATTATTTTACAAAGATAAAGGATGTCAAAGCACTACCATTTTACAAAAGAATTTTGCAGACTCTTAACATATCTTCAGTTTCAAAGAGTTAAGTCATCTTAAGAAGGGGAACAGTTTTGTCTTCATTTGGTGGTGATAAAGAACATCCATTTACTATGATTCTGGGCTCAAAAAGCTGAGGGCTATTTTGGGGAGGCCTTTAGAAGAGTAACTCAGCCCTCAAAATTTCTAAAGACTTTCCAGTATTTTCCCTGATCCCTGCCCAGATCTTTTCTTCTCTAGCTGTTTTAGTATAAATGTAGGTGACTCTACCTGGCAATTAAAATAAACCAAGGTAACTGACTAGAACTGAGGATCTGTGCACAAAGCACAAAGTTTGAGTAATTAAGATATCAATATATCATTTTTACAGTTCTCATAATGTGTTTACGAGGACATCACCACAAATTATTCACAGCATATGATTTTATTTTATAATTTATTTTATTGAAATATAGTCGATTTACAGTGTTGTGTTAATTTCTACTGCACAACAAAGTGATTCAGTTATACATATATATATTACTTTTATATTCCTTTCCATTATGGTTTACCACAGGATATGAGTATAGTTCCTTGTGCTATACAACAAGACCTTGTCAGTTATTCATGCTATACATAATAGTTTGCACCTGCTAACCCCAGACTCCCAATGCATCCTTCCTCCACCCCCTCCCCCTTGACAACCACAAGTCAGTTCTCTATGTCTGTGAATCTGTTTCTGTTTTGTAGATATTTATTTGCATCATATCTTAGGTTCCCCACATAAGTGATATCATATGGTATTTGTCTCTCATTCTGATTTACTTCACTTAGTACGATAATCTCTAGGTCCTTTCACGTTGCTACAAATGGCATTATTTCACTCCTTTGTATGACTGAGTAGTATCCCACTGCATATATACACCACATCTTCTATATCCATTCACCTGTTGATGAATATTGAGGTTGCTTTCATATCTTGGCTATTGTAAATAGTCACAGCATGTGATTTTACTTCGTTGACAACCTAAAGCGAACAATCTTAATAATGCCCTTTACCCCTCACAGTTGTTTGATCACTTATTATCCCTTTTAATATTCTAGTAACTATGTTTGAAAACGTAAAGCAACAGACAACAAGGGATTGGAATACATTTACTCTGAATCTGTTTAGAAAGGCAGTGCTTTATGGTAAAAAAAATTAGACTCTAGACCCACCATTACTAATTGTATGGTAGCTTTCAGCCAGTCAATCAACTCCTTAGAGCCTGCATTCCTTGGTCTGGCTCAATGTAACAATAAGGGCACTGGGGTATATGATTGGCCTGAAAAGTGCAACCCATGGCTAAAGTCATTCGTGCATGCATGCTAAGTCACTTCAGTCTGTCCAACTCTTCACTACTCCATGGACTGTAGCCTCCCAGGCTTCTCTGTCCATGGGATTCTCCAGACAAGAATATTGGAGTGGGTTGCCATGCCCTCCTCCAGGGGATCTTTCCAGACCTGCATCTCTTATGTCTCCTGCATTGGCAGGCAGGTTCTTTACCACTATTGCCACCTGGGAAGCCCAAAGCCATTTAAATGTACTTATTCATTTTGTAAAATGTTATCAGTCAAACAAAGTAGTTCTGAGAGTCACTAGTGACTCCAATTCAAAAGGTTAATGAAGATATAAGGGTTGCATTGAAAAGGATGTATATTATGCCCATTTCCTCAAGTGAAAGAAAAAGAAATTAGTCATTGAATATGCTTTTCTAGTAGCAGAATGGATTTAGATGAACTATTAAAGAAAGCTTTCCAAACACTTCAAAATTACGTTACCTACATATCAGCTTGGAGTGGTCATATATCTCCAAAGTCTGTGTTGGCAGAAACCCCTTTATGTTCCTCTTGAGTCCTCTGTCTCAGATCCCTGAGAGGGACCCGAGGTGGCAGTGGGTAGGAGAGAATGAACAGGAACTGTTGCCCCTGGTGCTTCACTGTTTTGAACACTGTCCAGTTGAACACAAGTCTAGATATTAAACAATCCATAAGATCGTCACAGGCCTGTCCTCACACAAGTGTATAAAAACAAGCAATTCACAGACACTAAATCAATCATTTCAGGCAAAGTAATATTCCTACTATCCCTGTCCTAGGACCACAGCAGACCTGGCCAAAGACCACAGCAGAAGTTCAAATGATCAGAATGAAGAAGGAAACCTTGGTTTTATTTACAGGTCAGTTAATTTATGTTAATTATCTGGAATGATAACCTAAAACTTACAATCAGTTGAGAGAGATTTCCCAGAAGGAGGTTGACTTTGGTCTATGTATCTACCAGGTCTCTGGGAAAGGCTATTCTGTCTACCCCCTCCTCTGTCAGTGAGAGATATTCAAGACACTCTATTTACCTCCTTGGTTCCCATGTTTGTTTCCATCTGACAGTCTCCCCTTCCCAGATTCCTGAACTGCAGCTACTGCTGATGTTTCTGAAACTTCTGTCCCTGGATCTGGGGAGGAAAAGCACTTCAGCTGCAAAATATTCTCTTTTTTCTGAGTTTGAATATTGCAGGTCACATGTGGCTACTCAACACCTTTCCTGGTTTTTGTTTTGTTCTTCAAAATTTCCAGCCACTGCACTAAAATGTTGAGAGATTTTTCTGCCTAAGTTCTGAACCAAATGAGATGTAAGACAACCAGGGTTGGAGGGGGGGAGGACACCAAAATTACCTTTATTACTGATAAAGTCTAAATTGGTGAACATAGCTGTATTAGTTTCATAAGGCTGTAGAAACAAAGAATCATAAACTGAGTAGCTCACAAGCAATGTATTGTCCCACAGTTCTTAGGGCTAGAGGTCTGAAATCAAGCTGTCAGCCATGCCATGCTACTTCTGAAACCCACATGGGAGAATCCTTCCTTGCCCCGTTTAGTTTCTGGTGTTTGCCAGCAACTTAGGGCATTCCTGGGCTTGCAGATATGTTGCTCCCATTTCTGCCTCCATTGTCACGTGGCTGTCCTGTCCCTGTGTCTCTACTCTTTTACAGGTGCCAGTTGTACTGGCTTTGCTGGTGGTGGTGGTTTAGTCACTAAGCCATATCTGACTCTTATAACTCCGTAGACTGTAGCTCTCTTCTGGCTATGGGATTTCCCAGGCAAGAATGCTGAAGTAGGTTGCTGTTTCCTTCTCCAAGGGATCTTCCTGAGCTAGGGATTGAACTTGCAGTTCCTGCATCGGAGGCAGTCTCCTGTATTGTAGGCATATTCTTTTTTTTTTTTTTTTTTCATTTATTTTTATTAGTTGGAGGCTAATTACTTTACAATATTGTAGTGGGTTTTGTCATACATTGACATGAATCAGCCATGGATTTACATGTATTCCCCATCCTGATCCCCCCTCCCACCTCCCTCTCTACCCAATCCCTCACACATATATATGGAATTTAGAAAGATGGTAATGATAACCCTATATGCAAAACAGAAAAAGAGACACAGATGTACAGAACAGACTTTTGGACTCTGTGGGAGAAGGCGAGGGTGGGATGTTCTGAGAGAAAAGCATTGAAACAAGTATACTATCAAGGGTGAAACAGATCACCAGCCCAGGTTGGATGCATGAGACAAGTGCTCGGGCCTGCTGCACTGTAGGCATATTCTTAATCATTGAGCCACTGGAGAAGACCCTGTAGGGGCTTTGAGACCACCCTAACGACCTCAACTTGAGGTCTGCAAAGACTCTAGACCTGCAGGTGAGGTCACATTGAGAGGTACTGAGGGTTGGGACTTCAAACATCATTTTGGAATGTAGTTTGACCCATAACAAGAACTTATGAGAGCCAAATGGACAAGCTATTGAACCTCAGATTTGGACAGATCTACTTGTCCAGTCATGGCACTTTTTTTTGAGATGGGACTCTTCACATCAAATAAAACTTTTGGCATGGAGAGCAGAGACAAACTCTTACACCATGGGTTATTATATATTATAGAATAAAAACAAAATATCCAAAACACAATAAGGAAGCATAAAAAGCATTCACACACAAGATTTTAAAAGATTAAACACATTTTTTTTATCAGTAAATACAAATCATTTAAAGACTCCATTAGGTGTCCTAGATATTCAGTTCATTAACCTGCAAAACAACAATAACCAAGGTTTATCAACAAGAATAACTGAAAAGAAAATAGGGATAATAATATTTTATACAACAAAATCATTAACAAGATTAACTTTATACTACTGAATGACAATAAAGAAGATATATGGAAAGAATTCTTACAAATGAGAGGAAAATTTGACAAAAGCAATAATTCAATCTGGCAATTTCCCCAGAGTTTCCTTCCTGCTCCCTACTCTAAAATAAGGGTGTACAGAATCTGGATAATATAAGTAATGGGGATGGGTTGATAATAATACAATAAATAAAATAAACTATAATTCTTCTCAGGTGTCCATGAAATATTTCCAAAAGTTGGTCATCTATTTGTTTTCACATGCATACAGAAAAAGCCCTGAAAAATGAACCACATAGTAAACCAGAAACAAATACTACTATTTAAAACAAAACTAAACCCTTTTAAAATATTTTAAAATTAAAAATACTTCTCAAATCACTACTTACTTGAATTATTATAGTCTGAGTTAAAAATAATGAATACTAATCTACTTGGAAAAATGGGTGGTGCCAAATTCCTACTTTGAAGGAAATCTATAGTCCTACATGCAGAATGGAAGGAAGTCAATTAAATAAACATTCAGCTAAATGTAGGAGAGAAAGAACTATGAACAAAATCTAAAGGGACAAATAAAATCAAACCACTGTAAAGAAGATTGTTATTCTAACACTGAAAGTGATAGAATCATGAAAATAATTCCAGGCAAATATATCTGGTTACTATATATGAGCCTGAGACAGTTGGATTGATAAGCAATTTTATTAACTACTGCTCTTTATTTGCTACTGTTTTACTAGATTCTGTTGTTTGAATTAAGAAGGTATGTTCACCTAGTCAGAAAATAAGTTCCTGAGCAATCGAAAGAACAATGACTAATTTAAGAAAGGGCAAAAGAAGAAATAAGTAAAGAGATAAATACGGGAAGGCCAATGCAAATTCTGGATAATAGTTTAGGCCTTGTGCGTGTTCAGTCGTGTCTGACTCTTTGTCACACTATGGACTGTAGCCCACCAGGTTCCTCTGTCCATGGGGTTTCCCAGGCAAGAATAGTGGAACAGATTGCCATTTCCTGTTCCAGAAAATGTTCCTGACTCAGGGATCAAATCCTGTCCTCTGTGCATCTCCTGCATTGCAGGCAGATTCTTTACTGCTAAGCCACCAAGGAAGCCATCAGTTTACACCTTATAGATGCTAACTCTACATATGGGGGAAAAAAGAAAGCAAAAATGGTTAACATAGGAGAACCAAAGTATATAAGACAATCATTAACAGACCTGAAGGGAGAAATTGACAGCAACACAATCATAGTAGAGAATGTTAACACTCTATTTCAGTGGCTAGATCATCCAGACAGAATGTCAACAAGGAAACAGTGGCCTTAAATTAAACATTAGACCAGATGGATTTATAAATTTGTAGAGAACATTCCATCTTAATGCAGCAGAATACACATTCTTCTCAAGGGCACATGGAACTTTCTCAAAGATAGACTGTGTGTTTGCTCAGAAAACAAGTCTCAGTAAATTTAAGAAGTTTGAAATCATATCAAGCATCTTTCCCAACTGCAATGGCATGAAACTAGAAATGAATTATAAGAAGAAAGCTAAAGATGCAAAAATAAAACCAAGAAAAGGACAAATATGTAGAGACTAACAACATGGTACTCAACAATTATTGGGTCAATGAAGAAATCTAAGGAGGACTCAAAAATTACCTGAAGACAAATCAAAATGAAAATACCAAATATGGAAATGTACGGGATGCAGCAAAAATGGTGCTGTTTTTGTTGTTCGGTTGCTATATCATGTCTGACTCTTTGCGACCCCATGGACTACAGGAGGCCAGGCTTCCCTTACCCGTCCAATTCTCCAGGCTAGAGCTGGAGTGGGTAGCCATTCCCTTTTCCAGGGGTATTCCTGACCCAGGGATCATACCCACGTCTGCTGCATCACTGGCAGATTTTTTTCCATCTGAGCCACCAGAGAAGCCCCTATTTTATGGATAGTAGTGTGTGTATGTCAATCCCAATTTTCCAATTTATCCCAAGAACTGACATTATTAAAATATCCATATTACCTAAAGCAACCTACAGATTCCATGCAATCCCTATGAAAATCTCAAGGACATTTTTCACAGAAATAAAACCCCAAATTCTTGAATTCATAGAGCTCCACAAAAGACTGGATAGACAAAGCAATCCTGAGAAAAAAGAACAAACCTGGAGATAACACACCCCAATTTCAAAGTGTATTGTAAAGCCATAACAATAAAAAAAGCATAGTATTGATAGACAAACCGAGGCATAGATCAATGGAACAAAATTGAAAGGTAAGAAATATATCCTCATATATATGGACAATTAAGTTGCACCAAAGGAGCAAAAAACATACAATGGAGGAAAGATACTATCTTCAAACAGCAGTGTTAGGAAAACCAGATGGCCACATGCAAAAGAACCTGTCACTATCTCATACCCACTGTATGGTATGTGTGTATTATACACAAAGATCAACTCAAAATGTATTACAAGGTATTATATCTGATAAAGGGTTAATATAAAAACTATATAAAGAACTCATACAACTCAACAACAACAACAAAAAGACTCAACAACTCATTTTAGCTTCATTAAACAATGAGCAGAAGAGTTGAATAGACATTTTTCTGAAGAAGACATACAGATGGCTAACAGACACAAGACAGATGTTCAACAGTACTAGTTATTAGGGAAATTCAAGTCATCACAGTGAGATATGTCACACCTATTAGAATGACTATTGTCAAAAAAGAGAAGAGATAACAAGTTTTGGCAAGGATATGGAGAATAGAGAACATTCATACACTGTTGGTGGGAATATAAATCAGTGCAGTCACTACAGAAAACAGTATGGAGATTTCTCCAAAAATTAAGAATAGGATATCCATATGTCCCAGCTATCCTAATTCTGGAAATCTATCCAAAGTATATGAAAACACTAATTCAAAAAGATATAGGCTCCCCTGAGTTTGTTGCGACATTATTTACTTAAGCCAAGATGTGGAAACAACCCAAGGGCTCATTAATGAATAAATAGATAAAACAGGTGTGGTATATATATATATATATATATATATATATATATATATATACATACACACACACACATACATATGAGTGCAAGTGTGTGTATGCTCAATCATGTCTGATTCTTTGTGACCCCATGAACAGTAGCCCACTAGGCTCCTATGCCCATGGAATTTTTCAGGCAAGAATACTGGAGTGGGCTGCCATTTCCTACTCCAGGGGACCTTCCCCACCCAGGAGTTGAACCCACATTTCTTGTGTCTCCTGCATTGGCAGGCAGATTTTTTTTACCATGGGCCACCTGGGAAGCTGGTGTGTGTGTATATATGTATATATATATATATATATGCAATGGAATACTACTCATCTATGAAAGAGAATTCTTGCCATATGGACAGACCTTGATGGTTTTATGCTAAGGGAAATAAGTTTAGATGGAGAAAGACAAATGCCATATGATATCATTCCTATGTGGAATATAAAAGCAAACAAAAGACAATGAAAAAAGTGAGCAAAGCAAACTAAACAAAACCAAACATATAGATACAGAGAAGAGACTAGTGATTACCAGAGGGAAAGCGGTAGGGTGGGGTAGGGCTGGTGAAATGGGTAAAGGGGGTCAACTCTATGTTGATGGATGGAGACAAAATTTTTGGTGCTAAGCATGCTATAGGGTGTACAGAAATGAAAGTGTACACAGGAAACTATACACCAATGTTACCTCAATAAAAATAAATCTAAAATTTTTTTATTGTTTGGGGTAGATACAGTGGTTTGTGGGGTAGATAGCAACATTTCTAGTGGTTAATCTGGTTAATATCTACAGTGGGATACCTGATCCAGGACTTTTTTACATTAGTGAAAAGTATTACCTTACCCTATCCCCAACTTTAGTGAGACATAATTGACAAACTTGTATATATTTGAAGTGAATACCATGATGATTTGACATATGCATACACTGAGAAACACTACAATCAAGTTAATTATCATATCCATCACCTCACTTTGTTAGTTATCATTTTTATGTGTAGGGATAATGCTGAAGCTTTACTCTTAGCAAATTTCAAGTATATAATACAATATTGCTAACTATAATTATTATACTGAATAGTAGATTAGCAACTTTAAAATACACAGTATAGTATTATTAACTATAGTGACTATACTTTATATTGGGTCCTCAGAACTTATTCATCTTACAATAAAAAATTTTTATCTTTTAACCAACATTTCCCCATTTCTCCCAAACCCCAGTTCTTGGCAGCCACTATTCTACTTTGCTTTTATGAGTTTAACAATTTTTTTTTAACATTTCATATAGAAGTGATACTATACAGTATTTGTCTTTCACAGCCTGGTTTATTTCACTTAGCATAATGCCCTCCAGTTTCATCCATGTTATTACAAATGGCAGGAAAGCTTTCTTTTTTTTATGGCTGAAAATAATATTACTTTGTAATATATATCTAACACATTTTCTTTACCCATTCATTTACCAATGGACATTTAGGTTGTTTCCATGTCTTGGCTATTGTGAATAAAGCTGCAATGAACTCGAGTGTGAATAGCTCTTCAAGATACTGATTTTGTTTCCTTTGGCTACATACCAAGAAATAAACTTGCTATATTATATAAAAGTTCTATTTTTAATTTTTTGAGGAACCTGTGCAAGGCAATGACAACCCACTCCAGTACTCTTGCCTGGGAAATCCCATGGACGGATGAGCCTGGTAGGTTGCAGTCCATGGGGTCACGAAGAGTGGGACATGACTGAACGACTTCACTTTGACTTTTCACTTTCATGCCCTGGAGAAGGAAATGGCAACCCACTCCAGTGTTCTTGCCTGGAGAGTCCCAGGGACGGGAGCCTGGTAGGCTGCTGTCTACGGAGTCACACAGAGTCGGACATGACCGATGTGATTTGGCAGTAGCAGCAGCTTGTTTTCCATAGTGACTGCATCATTCTATATGCCCATCAACAGTGTCTAAGGGTTCTCTTCTCTCTACATCCTCACTAATATTTATCATTTTTGGTCTTCTTGACAATAGTTATTCTAACAAATATGAGGTGATATCTCAGGGTGGTTTTGATTTGCATTTCATGATGATTAATGATTTTGAACACCTTGAAAAGATGTGCTTTAAGTATTGAAAATACCCTGCATGGGACTTCTAAAGTCAGAAAGACTGAAAAAACTTGAAGGCAAGGGTATATCAGTTTTCATGTTTATATTCCTAGTGATTAGCACTGAATTTGAGCTGATAATGAATTATTGAAAGACATTCTCATCAGTATATATTTATTGATTTATTTTTCAAACAAAAGAATAAATGAAAAGTGTGGAGGAAAGCCAAGTTAATTATAGAACTGGGCAGAACTTCTTTAACAGGGGAGGGGCATGAGTGATCTTTCTGAGGTGATGAAAGTTTTCATATCTTGATCCGGCTGGTGGTTACTGAGTGTGTATATATATAAGTATAAATTTCTTAAACTGCCCACTAAAGGTTTGTACACTTTACTGTGTGTAAATTATACCTTCAAATCAAAATTAAAATCAAACTAATGAGTAAAGCTGAATGTTTGAGAAAAAGCTGAGTCTTTGGAATGTTTGACCAAATTCTGTACCTTGTTTTTTTTCTCTTATTAAGCAAAGAGACTTAAATTTTTTAAATTAATTTATTTTTTATTGAAGGATAATTGCTTTACAGAATTTTGTTGCTTTCTGTCAAACCTCAACATGAATCAGCCATAGGAATACATATGTCCCCTCCCTTTTGAACCCCGCTCCCATCTCCCTCCCCATTCCACCCCTCTAGGTGGATACAGAGCCCCTGTTTGCGTTTCCTGAGCCAAACAGCAAATTCTCATTGGCTATTTTACATATGGTAGTGTAAGTTTCCATGCAATGTATGGAGAGACTTATATTTGATTTAGTTTTGGTGGAGAACAGACACATATCCTATGTGAAATTTGTTAGCATATTGTCTGTTTCTAAAGAGTACAAAATTGTTACCAGAGTTTTGATAGTAAGTAAAAGGTAAATTTTCAAAGCTATGTTCACTTTATCAACTGACAAGTTATTTCCTGGACCAATTGAAAATAGAAAATTTATCTAGTTGACTTCCTAGACACTTCTTGATCATATTTGCAAGCAAAGAACAAATTAAGGCTGTTGCAGTGATTTGAGGAGTGATCACTTTTTTCCCTCTAAGGATGGCTACTTCAGTCTCTTCCTCAAGTGTGGATACACCGAAACTTTTTAAAGTTTCTTTTCTAAAATATGGAGAAGGAAATGGCAACCCATTCCAGTATTTTTGCCTGGGAAATCCCATGGACAGAGGAACCTGGTTGGCTACAGTCCAAGGGGTCACGAAAGAGTTGGACACGACTGAGCAACTCTCAGTTTCTAAAATATTTATTTTTCTGGCTGCATGGGTCTTAGTTGCCACATGTGAGATCTTTTGTTGTGGAGCATGGACGCTAACTGTGGCCTGTAGGCTCAAGAGTTGTGGCATCTGGGGTGAGTTGTTTTGTTGCATGTCAGATCTTAATTCCCCAGCCAGGTATTGAAAGGATGTTCCCTGCATTGCAAGGCAGATTCTTAACCACTAGACCACCAGGGAAGTTCCTAAGTTTCTTTTTTCCTCCCCCAAACTATAATCTTTTTATTTTGTATCTTAGTACAGCTGATTAACACTATTGTGGTAGTTTCAGATGAACAGTGAAAGGACTCAGCTAAACTTAGTTGGACATACCTAAAGTTAAATTCATTACTTCCCCAAAGTTGTAATTGATCCACAGTTTATCTACAAGTGGTCCAGTTTCCACCCGTTTCTGACATATGTAGTCCAGTTATCATTTGGTTGGAGAAGGGCATGGCAACCCACTCCAGTATTCTTGCCTGGAGAATTCCATGGACAGATGAGCCTGGTGGGCTACAGTCCATGGAGTCGTAAAGAGTCAGGCACAACTGAATGATTAACACTTTATCATTTGGTGGCTTTCATGTAAATTCAAAAACATTTTTCCCATGGTCAAGTTGGGTTTCAGAGATCACTTTTATCAAGTCTTGGAAATTGACCCATTTTGGTTGTGGGATGCATGCGACTGTCTGTACTCCTGACTCAGCTCTCTGGCATGGTGTTTTCATTTGAACACAGGAATCCGATTGAGTTGTACTAGCCCCGAACATCTACTGAGATTTGATTTTTGACTATAGGCCAGGTCGTGGTGAAAGGTAATTTTCTAAAAATAAATTTTTTTGGAGTATAGTTGATTCCCTGGCGACTCAATGGTAAAGAATCTGCCTGCCAATGTAGGAGATGCAGGTTCAATTCTTGGGTCAGGAAGATCCCCTAGAAAAGGAAATGGCAACCCACTCGTTTTCTTGTCTGGAAAATCCCACGGACAGAGAAAACTGGTGGGTTACAGTCCATGGGGTTGCAAGAGAGTTGGACAAAACTTAGCAACTAAATAGCAATAACAGAGTTGATTTACTACGTTGTGTTAGTTTCAGGTATATGGCAAAGTGAATCAGTTATATCTATGCATATATCCACTCTTTTTTTAAAAGATTCTTTTCCCATATAGGTCATTGCAAAGTATTGAGTAGAGTTCCCTGTTCTTTGTGACCCCATGGATCATGCAATCTATGGAATTCTCTAGGCCAGATTACTGGAGTGGGTAGCCTTTCCCTTTTCCAGGGGATCTTCCCAACCCAGGGATCAAACCCAGGTCTCCTGCATTCCAGGCAGATTCTTTACCAGCTGAGTCACAGGGAAGCCCAAGGGTACTGGAGTGGGTAGCCTATCCCTTCTGCAGCAGATCTTCCTGACCCAGGAATTGAACCGGGGTCTCCTGCATTGCGGGTGGATTCTTTACCAACTGAGCTATGAGGGAAGTCCCTGTTCTGTACAGCAGATTCTTATTGTCTATTTTATATATAGTAATGTATACTTGCAGTACCAATTTCCCAATTTATCCCTTCTCCCAGCCCCTTATAACCATAAGTTTGTTTTCCATATATGTGACCCTGCTTTGTTTTGTAAATAAGCTTATTTGAACTGTTTTTTTTTTTTTTTAGATTCAACATGTAGCCAGTATGATATTTGTCTTTCTGTGTCTTACTTACTTCACTCAGTATGACAGTATCTAGGTCCATCCATGTTGTGGCAAATGGCATTATTTTGTTCTTTTTTATGGCTGAGTAATATTCCATTGTAAATGTGCATCATACCTTCTTTATCAATTTATCCATCAATGGACATATAGATTGCTTCCATGTCCTGGCTGTTGTAAATAGTGCTGCAATGAACACTAGGGTGCATGTATCCTTTCAAATTATTATTTTCTCAGGATATAAGCCCAGGAGTGGGATTGCAGGGTCATGTGGGCTTCCCTGGTGACTTAGTTGATAAAGACTCCACCTGTAATGCGGGAGACCTGGATTCGATCCCTGGGTTAGGAAGATCCCCTGGAGGAGGGCATGGCAACCCACTCCAGTATTCTTGCCTGGAGAATCCCCGAGGACAGAAGAGCCTGGAAAGCTGCAGTCCATGGGGTGGCAAAGAGTAGGACATGACTGAGTGACTAAGCACAGCACAGCATGGTAGCTCTATTTTTAGTTTTAAAAGGAACTTCCATACTGTTTTCCATAATGACTATACCAACTTACAGTCCCACCAACAATGTAGGAAGTGTCCCTTTTTTCCACACACATTTTCTAGTTTTGAATGGGTATGTTGAGTAGAATTTGAGAACAAGAATGGTACAATATAATTTGTTATAAATAAAATAGCAAAGACAATCTTTAATCAAATCTTTCCATATTTAGAACTCATTTCTTCAATAACTATATAAGAGGGAAATTATAAGTTTATTACTCCAAACCATGAACAAAAGTTTCACCGGGACATTTAAACACAAGAATTTAATTGTGGCATTAGTGTGCTACTTTGTGAATGTAAAAGCATTTTCCTTCTGAGTTATTCAATTGAACTTCATGCCCTAAGTGGCCATCCCTGAACTTCACTAACTCATTTATTCTACATTTTTCAGAACTCATCTATGCTTCTTGAATGAAAAAAATTCATTTGAATAACCTCAATTCATAGTTTTCCAGTTCTAGAAATATGTGATCAATAATCCAGCATTTTTGCTCTATTGATCCAACAGTGGGCCCAGATTGTCTACCAAGGCAGAAAGTATCCAAATTGTATCTATCAAAGATGTGAGAGAGACAATTTCTACATTGGAAAGCTGTTGGAATAGACCTCCAAGACTCCTTCAAATTCTGCCATTTTATGCCTGGGCCATTTTTAGGCTAAAATAACCAACTAATAATGGCAGGGCCCTTTCTTGAGTTTCGTCTAGACATTTCACTCCTATTGTCTCTAATCCTCAGAACAATGTGTTAAGATTGGTACTATGATCCCCGTTCTACAGGTGAGGACACAGGGATTCAGAGCGGTTAATTTAACTAGTGAATTGTTTATCTGAAATGCAAAACCAGATCACTCCAATTCCAGAGTTCATGCTCTTTCCATTGTACTTGCCTTGGGTGTTATAAGGATTCTGGGACATCACCGCGGTGTGGAAGGACATAATGTTCCCTTATTTTGTTGTTCTCTTTTATGACACGGTTTATCACATGGCTAAGGCAAAAAACAAGAACAGCTTGTGACTAAGGATGTCCTTGCTTCTCACCTAGAAGTGGTTCCCATGCTTCCTCTTTTGGCCCCATGATCCAATGAGGCTCCTGTTTGTCAGGATGGTGATATTCTACAGTCTGGCGTCACTGGCTTTCTGAGAGGCAACAGGTAAGGAAGCATCCAATTTCTCAGTGAAAAGTCTGCATGTGAGTGGGTCCCTGAGGAATACAAAGAGTCCGTGGTACCTTCAGAGAAGAGTCCAGGCAGCGCATTCTGTACCGTCTCTCAGGGGCTCAAGCCACGCCCGCTTTGCCAATCATGTACGTCCAAATGTCTCATCAACTCTGCATGTCTTAGTTGGGTTTGTCTTGTTTTCTGCTTCAGAGGTGGGAGCAGCTGGACTTGATAAGAATACAGTCACGAAGTCATGTCCAAGTCTGTGTGACCCCATGGACTGCAGCATGCCAGGCTTTCCTGCTTTTCACTCATGCAGAGTTGGCTCAAACTCATATCCATTGAGTCAGTGATGTCATCCAACTATCTCATGCTCTGTCGCCCCCTTCTCCTCCTGCCCTCAATCTTTCCCAGCATCAGGGACTCGACAGATAACTGATTATCACAACTAACTTTTAGATGGAGATCATTCTGGGCATGAGGACACCATAGTCTCATGGTTCTAACTCTCTCTCTCCTGACAGCAACTCAGATAACTCACAGGATTTAATCCCCTCCCCTCCCCCGTCCCGCCCCCGCCTCAAATTCAAACAAGCAAAGAAACAAAAATCCTGTATTCCATGGAAACGATCTATGGTATCTTTGCAAAGAAACAGATATTCATCTTTGAACAGTACAGGAAGAGCAAACATAGCCTTTAAAGTCAGTTAAACCAGCCTAGCTTTGGACTGAGCCTTTCCATTTATTGTTTTATAATCTCAAGCTAGTCATTTCACCTCTCTGGTTCTCTGCTCTTTATCTGTTAAGTGGGGATAATAATTTTGATTTTACAAGGTTGTCATGGGGGAAATCAAGGTCTCTAGTAAAGCACCTAACAGTGCATGGCAGCAAACCCTTGGGAAACGCTGCCTGCTTCTACTCTGCCTCCCCAGGTGCCCTGGCTTTCCTAGGAAAAGGTTGTTTAGAAGGTGAAAGGGCCTTTCCTTTCCCTTCATTTAGGGGCCTCCTGTAGCTTTTGGCTTTTAAAAATATTGAACTGTTTATATTGTATGGGCTTTTAAAAATAGCTTAGAGGGCAATCCAGGGAACTCAACTGAAAAAGGGTTATCTAGACTCTACAACGACCGTAGTGGAAAAAGAATGGAGTGAAAAAAACAATGAGAAGGCTGAAGAAACAGGGATAGTGCTGCGTACATTGTTTGTAAACAAGAACACTTTCTACACACATGCTCCAAACATCCCATTATTTTGCAAACTGTGTATTCTTTTCATGTATGGGGCTGCTGCTGCTGCTAAGTCGCTTCAGTCGTGTCCGACTCCGTGTGACCCCATAGACAGCAGCCCACCAGGCTCCCCCGTCCCTGGGATTCTCCAGGCAAGAACACTGGAGTGGGTTGCCATTTCCTTCTCCAATGCATGAAAGTGAAAAGCATGCATGGGGCAGTTTAAGTTAATGATGTGATCCATTCATCCTGCCATGTGTCATTTATATTTTCTTCAACAGTGAAATGAATTGAGGAAAACAATGCCCTTATTCTGTGAACAAGAAGAGGAAAGAGAAGAGTGTGTGTGTGTTTGTGTGTGTGTGTGAATGCTCCCCAGAATTTGGGAGTAAGAGTAATTTTAACCAATTTAACCACAGACTTCTTTTGAAAACCTCTTAATAATGTTCAGAAACAAAGCCTAATATTAAGGGCAGGCAGAAACTCTGTGGTCCTCTCTGTTAAAGACCAACCCTTTCCTCTCCTGCTTCAGTCTGATTACCTCTGGGGAATGTGCTATTCCTTGGAACGAGTCAACCCTGCACAAAATAAGAGAGGTTGAAAAGTTTAGGACGTGGAAAATATGTGGAATTTGCTCTTGAATAATGATTTGTATTTTTTCTTTTGCAATAAATATGACCAATGACCCAGATAGAAGGATGGCAATTACTTAATGAATCAAGCTTCAGAAATGTAAAAGCACTTCATAATAAAAATGAAAGCAATAATAGTAGGAAGCCAAGTTAAGTAAACGTGGGTAATGCTCCTTGTATCTGTACATTTACAAATTCCAAAGCCGTGACTGTGAAAGCGATTATTCTAACGATAGCTGTGTTCTTGGTTTCCATTGCTTGTTGAGTTGGTTCTTCCAAATTTGAGGACAAATAAGGCTCTGTGCTGACTTTTCTCATGCATTTGGAAGTCAGTAGCTGGGATGATGTGTCACTAAGGTAGGACTGGGATTTAGCAGTCCCCAAGTCTCTGACAATCATTTACCTATGTGCAAGGCGCTTTTGCCCTAACGTCTCAGGTCTCTCTAAGTAAATCATTTCTAAATCTGTTACAGCCCAGGTAGAAATCTTTCTTGCTCAATGATATACTTAAAATCTGCTGTTCATGTGATGCTGTCCTTGACTACTGACCATGCCTTGACTTTGTGCAATGGGATATGCTTCCAAACTTTAGAGAAAAGGAGAAGAAACTGCTAAAGGGGCAGGAATGGGAGAGGTGGCAGAGGTGTGTATGCACAAATTCCGGCCAATGTAGAGCCGTACCTTTATGGAGCCACCAACACAAAGGTGTTTGTCTTTTGAAAGACTTGTTGACAGCTATTCCCTTAAGAGCGTATGGTGCCACCAGGTTGGTAACTTTGGGAAAGTCACAAATTTTCTTATAAAACAAGTTACTGAATTGGATGATATTTAGGATACATTGTGGGATTCCCTGATAGCTCAGCTGTTAAAAAAAAATCCGCCTGAAATGTAGAAGACCCTGGTTTGATTCCTGGGTCGGGAAGATCCCCTGGAGAAGTGATAGGCTATCCACTCCAGTATTCTTGGGCTTCCCTTGTGGCTCAGCTGGTAAAGAATCCACCTGCAATGCAGGAGACCTGGGTTTGATCCCTGGGTGGGGAAGATCCCCTGGAGAAGGGAACAGCTATCCATCCACTCCAGTATTCTGGCCTGAAGAATTCCATGGACTGTATAGTCCATGGGGTCACAAAGAGTTGGACACGACTGAGCAACTTTTACTTTCACTTTAAGAGACATTATGGGAGTAAAAAACAATTTGAAGGTCAAGAAAATCTTTTAGAAAGTAGAGAGAAGTTGGCTGTTAAAAAAAAAATAAATAAAAGCTTGGCGTTACATTCCTCCCTGGTCTCGGAGTAAACTGTAGTATGTAGGAGATTAACCTGAATTATTTGATGGCTGTGTTTACAGTTGTCGCTTTTCTCCTTGCCAACGTTTCCCAAACATTAGTACACGTAAGAACCACCTGATAGGCTGTAAAAAGGCAGCTGTAACTCCTGAGATTATTTCGGTAGGTTAAGGGCAGGACCTAGGGATCTGCACTTTTAAAGAGATACTAAAAAAAAAAAAGATACCGGTGCAGGAATCACTAAAAATCACAGTATTTTTAAGGGGAATCTTTCTGGGAGTTTGGGGGTAGGTTCATCGGCTGGGGGGGGGGGGGGTGGGGGGAGGGAATTCTTAACAGCCTGTCTCTGCTTAGGGAAGTTCTGATGTTGCTGGTGGGGAAATATAAAGTATCCCTCACGTGGGTTGTGGTTGAATCACTTCCAAAAGCTATGGGTCGGTTTCAACTACAAGCAACAAATAAATAAACCCACTGAAAAGATACTATTAGAGAAGAAAATGGTTCTAGTGTCCAAGAAATTAGTGGAATGTAAGGGAATTAACTGAAGGAGCATGAGGATAAGAAAGATTTTTTGTCAAATATCTAAAATGTGCCTAGTGCTTTGTATACATTGTCTCTTTTAATTCTTATATTTGTGAGCAAAGATGGTCCTATTTTGCAAATGAAAAACCTGATGCTGATGGACCCAGTAATTTTCGACCCAACTGCACATTAGAATCACTTGGGGTTGGGGGAGGCAGGATCTTTGAAAAATTACCTCTGTCTAGTTTACACCCCCAGCAATTTTGGTATCATTGGCTAGGCATTGATACCTTTATAAGTGCCCTGGAGATACTAATGTTCAGCCAGGGCTCAGCATCACTGATATTAGCCAAAGTTCACAGGATTAAAAGGATTTCCAAACCATCACTCACAATGCGCCTCCTTTGATCTATGTACGTGTGTGCTCAGTTGTGTCCAACTTTCTGTGGCCCTGTGGACTGTAGCTCACCAGGCTTCTCTTCTTTGGAATTCTCCAGTCAAGAATACTACAGCAGGTTGCCATTATTTACTGTAGGGGATCTTCCGAGTCCAGAGATTGAATTTATGTCACCTATGTCTCCTGCATTGGCAGGCGGATTCTTTACCACTAGCACCTCCTGGGAAGCCCTTTGATCTATTCTGAACACAATTCTCTGTTCAGGCCTGAACCTCTGAGGTAAGACTGTGCATGGAGATCTGACTTTGTTAAAAATGTGCTCAGGTCATAGAAACAAAATCTTAGGGGGAAATTTTGAGTAAGATAACATATTATTTGGTTATTACTATGATCCTGGGAGGTCACTGCTATTGTTATGATCCTCTTTATAGATGAAGAAACTGGGGTCTGTGCTGTTTGTAACTTTCTTACACTCTCAGGGACAAAAAACTATTATTAAACTTAGAGTAGCAGAGTCTTTGGAGAATACTGATTTCTTTGAAATATATCACACGTCGTATCTTAGAAGTTAGTTGACTTGTCTTCATCTACTGAGTAAGCACAGTTTGACTATCTCAGAGTTTTGTTGCTTAGTTGCTAAGTTGGGTCCAACTCTTTTGTGACCACATGGACTGTAGCCTGCTATGTTCCTCTGTCCATAGGATTTTCCAGGCAGGAACATTGGAGTGGGGTGCCGTTTCCTTCTCCAGGGGATCTTCCTCCTCAGAGAGTTAAGAATTATCTATTTTCAAAGACTTTCTTGAAAACATGAAATCTTCAATATATTTATTTGAGCCCCTGACAAAGTCATGTAACCTTCTGAAAGTCTTAGCTTCCATGACTGTCAAATATAGGCAATGGCATCAAGCATATCTAAAGATGCCATTTTACATGCTTTTTGAAAAAAGACTCTATTAAAGGAAGAAAATCCATCTTTTTTCCTACCATATAGAACATCAATATTAATATTACAGTGATACCTTAATATTAGTACTAAGGTGTGTAACATTTGGCCTACCAAATTTTCAATTTTATTTAAAAATGGACTATGAAATAATAACATTAGTATTCATTGATGTAGCATTATACAATTGTTTTTCATAAATTTCTACTGTCTTCTTCAAGCATTTAATCCTAATGCAATTGCATCAGTTTAGGGGAAGGGTGAGTTAAGTTTTCAGGTAGGAGACAGATGACATGAAGGCATTCCAAATAGAGGGAACAGTATATTCATAGAAAGGAACTAGTACAGTGTGACTAGAATGTCAAGTATAAGTGGTTGAGAGGTAGCACATGAAGCTAGAAAGGTTAACAGCAGAGGGTCAAAAAGGGTATTTTATGTACGTGTATAACTGAATTGCTGCACTGTATACCTTAAACTAACATGATACTGGAAATCAACTATACTTCAATTCTTAAAAAGGGCATCATGTACCAAAGGAAGAAGAATTTTGAACTTTTTCTTCTAGAACCTCACTGTCCAATACAGTAGCCAGTAGCCACAGGTCGTTATACTGAGAAGTGGAAATGTGATGAGGGCAAATGAAAATGCTCTAAGTATAAAATCTTCATGAATTTTCAGTCTGATAAAAATCTCTAATCAATAATTTTAATGGTATTGTATGTTATTATTATATGATTATATGTTAAAAACTATTATTTTGGATATCTTGAATTAAACAAAACATATTTAAAACATATTAAAATTAGCTTCACCTATTTATTTATACTTAAAAAAAAAACATGGCTACTTGAAAGTTTAAAATGACATAGGTTGCTTGCATTTAATTTCTATCAGCCAGGCTGCTCTAGATCAGTGTCTGTAGGCCAGCACCATACTTTGTATGGTCAGTTAGCTAAGAAAGGTCTTAGATTTTCAAAAAATTGCTGTGGGAAGAGGAGGAAGAGAGACAAGAGCTGCATCTTAAAATGCAGCTTAAAATCTCAAGTATTTACTATTTGGCTCTTCACCAAAAAAGTGTTCTGGCCTCTGCTCTAGGTTCTGAGTGATGTATTGGCACCAACCAGGAGCTTGTTAGAAAGGCAGAACCTCAAACTCTAACTCTAGATTCACAGAATCAGAATCTGCATTTTAATAAGATCCCCAGGTGATTCAGATGCACATTAAAATTGGAGAGGCACAAGGGTAAATGCTAGAGAATCACTGAAAGATATTAAAGGAGGAAAGTGGAAGGTTTATTCTCTTACTCAATAATCCTTTCTTGTACACTTAGAATAAGTCAAATTATCTAAGTACGTTGTAGTATTTTTGTTGAAAGGATGGGTAAATATTTGATTTTTAAACCAGATCTGAAAGAGACACATGCACCCCAATGTTCATCGCAGCACTGTTTATAATAGCCAGGACATGGAAGCAACCCAGATGCCCATCAGCAGACGAATGGATGGGGAAGCTGTGGTACATATACACCATGGAATGTTACTCAGCCATTAAAAAGAATTCATTTGAATCAGTTCTAATGAGATGGATGAAACTGGAGCCCATTATACAGAGCGAAGTAAGCCAGAAAGATAAAGACCATTACAGTATACTAACACATATATATGGACTTTAGAAAGATGGTAACGATAACCCTATATGCAAAACAGGAAAAGAGACTCAGATATATGGAACAGACTTGTGGACTCTGGGAGAAGGCGAGGGTGGGATGTTTCAGGAGAACAGCATTGAAACATGTATATTATCTAGGGTGAAACGGATAACCAGCTCAGGTTGGGTACATGAGACAAGTGCTCGGGCCTGGTGCACTGGGAAGACCCAGAGGGATCGGGTGGAGAGGGAGGTGGGAGGGGGGACTGGGATGGGGAGTACATGTAAATCCATGGCTAATTCATTTCAATGTATAACAAAAACTACTGTAATGATGTAAAGTAATTAGCCTCCAACTAATAAAAATTTTAAAAAAAAAATAAATAAATAAAATATTAATCTTCAAAAAATATTCTGAATTGACAGTGTCTGAGATTTTTTCAATTCTGTATTTAAAGCAAATCAAGTTCTTGGATATTGATATGATTCAGTAACTTCAAACATTTCTTTGGAATGTGAATCACAGTAAGCAATATTTTTTACTTTGATATCCAGTGTACATATAGATATATTTAACTTAAATCAAAGTTTCACAAAGTATTTAGCTTTATTAGAGATATGCTGCCATCTATTCTATTCTACTCTACTCTATTCATAATTTCAGTCCATTATGTTCGTTTTTAGACAGTTAACTCAGGGAAGAAAATTTTTGAGATGAATCTCACAAACACCCATTCTGCTTGGAGATAATCTCCTTACTGTGTTCCAGAGAGTTAGAGTATGTGTTGACTATGGTGATTTCACTGAGCTGAGGAGATGAGATCAGACTTGGAATACTGAAATGGCTGGAACCAGGACAACAGAAATGAGGGAGTGAGGGGTACCCAAGAGACCATGTTGGGGTCACCAATGAGTCTATGGCTGAAGTCTGGGTATTCATCAGTGCGGGGTAAGACCACCTGAAAATTACTAGAGAACAGCTACTACACAACTGAGAGCAGAATAGACTAGGGCTAAGCATGTTGAGGGGAGGGTATGCAGAAAGATATTGGTGTTTTCAGCCCTGCCAGAGAAGGAGATCACAACACTTCTCTTAGAACCCAGAAAAGACAACACCTAGAATAAGACCAGCTCTAGGTCTGTCCTAACAAAGCCAATCCATGCCTCGCCTACACCCCTAAGTGAAGCTCCAGGGGAGAAAAAGCCTGTAGAACACTGGTCTCATTAGCTTGGGTAACATTACATCCCAGGCTTATCGGGTTAATTTAACAAGGACAACCTTGGTAGAAGAATATGGCTGGATATTCTAACTAAAGCACCTATTACAACTGAGGTTGAAAGAGAAAGTCGAAGTGTACATTCTATGGCTACTGCAGTGAAGGATATTATGTTGGCTTACCCTTAAATCATTCATTCATTTATTTTTTTGTTCATTAAATAATTCTGAAGAGCTAGTATTGAGCTGGGATACACAGACTTTAAAAAGGTAATTCTAATTCTCGTGTTGCATACAGTTAGTGGGATAGTTAATGTTTATCTGTGAAGTTGTTCCAGGTGATAAGGACTTTGACATTTTGTAATTTCCTTATATATCTAAACAATATTTTCAGAGTCATATTTTTTCTTGGTGTTACAGATAAAATAATGCAATTTTTCCCGCTCATACTTTTAACAGTTTTACTGAAACAATGATTTAACAAAGGACAGAAAATCTGTTCTACTGTTCAAGATGTATGATTTATTACTTTGGTAATATTTTATCCTAAGATAAATATGTAAGTTAGTTTCCAAACTATCCTTATTATATTTTTAATTCTGCATTATTATATATTTCATTTACATTTGAGATTCAATTGGAGCCTAATTATAACATTTTATTAGAACACAGAAGTTAAGACAGTTTATGTTATTATTGTTTTTTGATGTTAGAGAATTTTTTAACAAGATTTTTTCCATAGTGATTCAGTGTAAAGATTCATCTTGAATTCTCATTTCCTTAAGGGAATGATAATTTCCTTAAGGATGAAAGTAAATCCAAATAAGTGATCCTCATTGAAGTAGTGTTTCTGTGACATGTACCTGCAGACTGCATGGTAGGAAAGCCCAAATTTAATAATTGCTAAAGCTCTGCTATATATAAAATGTATTGGGGGTTGTGGTCCACGTAGAAACAACAAACAAGCTGTGTTCTCCCTGATATCTCATTATAGGACATATATAAAATAGATAAATATTTATGTTCTGAGAAGGACTGGGAGCTACCTCTTCAGCTATAGTGTCACTTTTGCTAATTTTGTATCTTTCAGACAGACTCAGTTTAATCTTACAATCATTTGTCTCAATGTGACTTATCTAGGTGTTAGTCTATAAGTCAACTTTTGTAAGGAAGCAGAGTATAAAACAAATATACACATATATATATACATATTCATATATATATTAATTAAACTTTTTATTTTGTTTTGGAGTATAGCTGATTAGCAATGTTGTCATAGTTTCAGGTAAACAGCAAAGGGACTCAGCCACACATCCACATGTATCCCAGACTCCCTCTCATAGTCATATGTATTTTTAACTATGTAGTCTGCTGAAAAATAATCTAAATGAAGTCTTATGAGGCCTCCGTGAATTCTTTCCCATTATTATTCTTTTTCTTTCTGCCACATTCTTAATGTTGGTTGGAAGGATAACTTAGACTAAAATGTCAACAAGAAAGATTATTATTATTTTAAAAGTTCAGCAGTTGGTTTGTGCCTACTTCTGCCTCAGTATACAGTGGGACTGCTCACCACAAATGGCCATGATAATGGAAATAACAAGATGTCCTCAGGTCCCACTGCTTGGTGTGAAAAATTCAAAGGGAATGTAAATCGCCTAAATGATGAATCCCAATCTTTTTTACAGCTTTCATACTTATGAAAAGACTGTGGATTCATAGCATGTAAGAGAGTGAGATGATTTTATTTTGTTGAAATAATTCAAACATCTGCTCCTTACTTTGAATAGATTTTGATTTATGTGCCTGTACAAACTTGATATCTATAAAGCTGACTAGCAATGTAATATTTTGAAATTTTATTCTCTCTTTGCTTTAGGGAGCTCCAGAACCAGGAAGTGACTAATGATATTGCATGAGATAGATTAACTTAATTCTTTCATCATCAATTTTTGTTTGTGACTACATGGTAACAACCATGAAAATAGAGACTCAGTATTCATCGCTTGGAGCAGTTCTACTTTCCTGTTGTACAGCAGTAAGATGCAGCTATGTTCCATAATTTAAAGAATGCATACATCGCCCACGAGGGTCAGAATGAGTCAGCAATATACCCTTATGCAACGAAAGCAAAAAGAAGAAAAGTAGAGTTTCCAGCTTCTGACTTAGTATGATGTGAATGGATGGACTCCCCAACCAAGCAAATTGACGCTTTAAACTCAATGTCACCTTAATAAATATCTGTATAATATTGGAAGAACATGTTTTGCCACCATCAGGTCTGTTTCATCTTGATAATTTAAGTCTTAAAGGAGAAACTCTTCATTTTTTATTTTTGCCTGATATCCTTTATACTCATTCCCATAGGAAAGGATTTCCCCTCATGTTGATGACTCCAATAACCAGTGTTGAATATGTGCAGAATTTCATTCCCATTTTAGATCTATTTCTCATATTATTTTCCAAATCTGATGTTTTGTAACAGCTAAAAGAAACAATGCTTGCAAGTTATTTTTCTCTCTCTTTTTTTTAAAATCAAAGTTCCACCGTTTCTCCCATTCTTTCTCTCATTTATCATTCTTTCCTCCATTATTTGCTTTCTCATTCTGAGGAGACTCATACAAACTTTCTTTAGTCAAAGTATAATTTAAGTTTGATTTCATAAGTTGATTATTGTGGGACCAGATGACAGAAGAAACTTCCAAAAGAGCACGCTTAATACAGGAAGTGAGGTTAATGATTCAGTAGGCGAAACTTGTATCTGACTCACCGTACCACCTAATGAAGCGCTATATTCACAATAGAGATTTAGTAAATGTTTGTTGTCTGATTACTATGCCACTGATAAATCCTGAGTATAAGGAAAATGCCATGTAGAAATCATCTATTCAGTTCTAAAGATTAGGAAACAGAAACAGCAAGAAATCAAATGACATATTTGATGTGTGTAGTGAGTTTGTAGTAGAAACATTTCTATTATTGGCTCTGTTTTTGTCCTTGCATGTTTTCCTTTCACCTCTATCTTTCTCATCTTTTAAAAATGTACATTATGTCACTATATATATTTATCTTTGAAAATCTTCTTAGTTGACTTTTGTAACAAGGCAGTAAAAAAGAATTGATACCAAGGCTTTAGATTCAGAAATGTATCTTTGCCATCTAAACCACATTGCTGCTGCTGCTGCTAAGTCACTTCAGTCGTGTTTGACTCTGTGCAAGCCCACCAGGCTCCTCTGTCCCTGGAATTCTCCAGGTAAGAACACTGGAGTAGATTGCCATTTCCTTCTCCATATTGAGGATACCACAAATTGGAGGCCAAGTTTCATGAAGTTGATCAGAAACTGTGAGTAATCTATAGCAAACAGTTTAGTCTATCAAAGACACAGAATCAAATCTGCTATTGTGTTGTGCTTTTCAATTGTCCTGGCAGCCTCTGAAAAGCAGTCCATTCTTGAAAACACTCTCTGAATTACCTTGCATAGTTTAGCAGTGAATCTTAAATTTTCAGGAAGTCTAAGACATCATGAAAATGCACATACATGCGTACCCACTGTATTCTACATATAATTTCAACAAGTTTATAAACCCCTGGATCTGTTTGAGGACTTCTCATAGCACCATGACAGAATAAGAATCTCTGGATTAGAGAAGCAGTTTGTGAACCTACTCTTGTTGGTTCATTTGCCAAATTTTTTGTGGGGGGGAGGATGGAGGTGCCAAGTTATCTAATTTAGATATCTGTTTTATGAAGTCTTAGTGGAAAAATTATTTCCTTTCAAAATAGAGAATAAATTTTAAAAATCTGTGACTGCCATTGCACAGACTTAATTTTCCTGTTAGAATTAGATATTAAAAAAAAACACTCATATTGGATGTGATTCCCAAATGTAGACCCCTACTACCAAAGAGTCATCATAATAATTGGAATTCTTTCCAATTCCAGAAATAACTAGAGCATTTTTTAAGGGGAGAAATGACCTAGATCAAGAGTCAGCAAAGTAAAGTGAGACAACCAAATGGGTCCTGATGCCTGGTTTTAGGAATAAAATTTGTTATTGCCAATGGCTGCTGCGTTACAGGAGCAGAATTCCTGAATTTCTGTAGAGACTATAGAAATGGCAAAGTCTGAAATATTTGTCATCAGGCCCTTTGAGGAAAAATTCACCTGCTTCTGCCCTGTATCATTCTAATTAAACTTGTCTCAGCCTCAGTGCTATTGACATTTCAGACTGGATACTCTTTCTTGTGGGGGACTGTGTTTTGCATTGTAGAGTGTTTAGCAGCTTCCCAGAGTCCTCCTTTGGGGCTTCCCACGTGGTGCTAGTGGTAAAGAACCCATCTGCCAATGCAGGAGACATAAGAGATGCGGGTTTGATCCCTGGGTCAGAAAGATTCCCTGGATGAGGGCATGGCAACACACTCACTTCAGTGTTCCTGCCTGGAGAATCCCATGGACAGAGAAACCTGGTGGGCTACAGTCCATAGGGGTGTAAAGAGTCAGACACGACTGAAGCAACCTAGCCCTCACACATGCTCTGTCCTCCCTTACCCACCAGATGCCAAGAGACCTTTCCTGCCTCCCATAGTGTGTGTGTTAGTCGCTCAGTCATGTCTGACTCTTTGCAACCCTATGAACTATAGCCTGCCAGGCTCCTCTGTCCACGGGATTTTCCAGGCAAGAATACTGGAGTGGGTTGCCATTGCCTACTGCAGCCTCCCACAGTGGTGATGGTCAAAAAGATACTCAGGGTCCTGGTTGAGAACTGGTATTCTAAGTACATGGTTCTTTCTTCTTGCTTAGAGGGGAGAGGTGATGGTTTAGTCGTTAAACTGTGTTGACTCTTGCAACCCCGTGGACTGTAGCCCACCAGGCTCCTCTGTCCATGGGATTCTCCAGGCAAGAGTACTGGAGTGGGTTGCCACTTCCTTCTCCAGGAGGGAAGAGGATTCCAAAACCTATTCCTTGACTGAAGGTCCTCTCCCATTAGGAAACTCTCCACTAGAACAACATTCTTTTTCATTTCCAAGCAGAGGATCTCTTCTGCTGTTTTATTGTTAAGAGTTTCTCTCTCTCAGTTTTTCAGAGAAGCAGAATACTACTGACCTCTATCTCTCGCCTAAAAGTATCTTCAAAAAACTTTTATTTGTTAAGAAGTCACCCCTTCCCTCCTTATTATTATCAAGCGCTACCATCACTTCAAGCCCAAATAAGTGTAACCACTTTGATTTTCTACCATAGTAAAAGTAGAAGTTGTGTAAATGTAAGATATTATCACTGTTACTGGTTTCGTTATTTGTTTCTGCTATGACTTAGCTTGAGGCCAATGTGTGAAGCTATCTCCATTAAGAAATTTAGTGAATAAGAAAGATTTATAGCAAGCATTCCAATCAGATTACTACTGTCTGAGATTGTGAATCTGTTTCTTTTCAGTTAGCTGATTTTATTTCTAAGTATTGCCTTAACAATATAAGTATTTTCCTTTTTACATCTAATCTTCATTTATTTAATGGCAAAATCTTATATGTATATAAATCTCGAATATTTCTTCCATGTTTCAAAATGAAGTGTCTTAGAAGAGAAACTAACTTTCTTTAAGGATTTTCTCTTAAAAGCTGACATCAAGAAATACATTTTTGTATTCATTTTTATATAGGTAAACAGGAGTATAGTTTTAGTCATCAAAATAATATTGTTGAACCTGATGGCATGTGTACTTTCTGATCAAACTAGATATTATCTTTTAATATTTATCTTGAGTAGATATGGGTGAATTGGTTCTGTGAAAAATCTTGCAACCGTCAAATAAGAAATATTTATTTCCTCCAAGTAAATCTAAGGTAGATGACATTTACATGAAGAAAATGAAGCTGTTTCATTACTTCAGAATGAACTGACATGATGTATCACTGCAAATATATTTTTTAAAACCCCCACACACAGATTATTAAGAAAATGTAATTTAGTGGTCAGGACTCGATTAATTATTTAGATGAGTGAGAAGTGAGTTACAAATCAATTTGTTAACTCCAATACGGTAATAATCCACAGTTATCCTTTCTGACTTTTACCTGATGAGGTAAATATGACCTAATGTTCTGGAGGTTTGCTCCATACGTGTGACGACTGTGACATTGCCATGGATCCGAGCAAAATATTGTTTCTTTGGCACAGCTCATGTTGTCACTACCATTATGCAACCTTCATTTTCATATAGTTTAAATCAGAGAACCATCGGAGTTTAGTCAAGTTACGGTAAAACAATCCAAAAGGTTGTTTACTTTGGTATTAAACATTCTTGTCAGGGGAGATATGTTCTTTTTTTATTTGGATATAAGAAATAACTTTTGAAGTATCAGGAAAACAAACATTAACATAATGTTTTCTCCAACACTAATGCCAAAGTGATCAAAATTCCTTATGACATGCAAGTTGGAAACATGTAATGTTTTCTTTCTTTTTTGTCTTCAGTGATACAAGGTGGTCTCTTTTTTTCTTTTGTTCAATAATCAAATTTCCAGAGCCGGAAACTATTACCCTTTCATACTTGAGTTGATAGTTACTGACCTTTTTACACAAAGAGTGAAAAAAAGAAAGAAAAAAATCAATCCAAACCCACAAACCAGTGTTTTTATTTTGAAGAAAAACAAACTTTTTTTTTTTTTTCTTGAAAGGGACAGGAAAAAAAGAAAGAAAGAAAGAAACCATAGCAAACAAATGTTTTGTGATTCACAATTGCATGCTATTCATAGTGATGGTGGTTATTATCCAATTATATGTGGTTTCTCCTGTATCATCTTGTCTGTGTATTTTATGGGTGTCATTTTGTTTATTTTTGCTTTGATTATTTTAGAATTAGTACAACATATAGTAGGCCTGAATGCATCAATTTCAGGTCCAATCTTGTAAATCTCCACACCCATTTTGCATAAAAGCTTCCACAGATCAGATGAAATCATGTGTTGACAGCTTGCATGTGTATGGTTACTTAAAGCAAATTCTAATTTTCCTCTTTCCTTATTTTCTTCCAGTTTTTAAATTTCTATCCAGTTATTTACATAATTTAAAATATTTGAATCCTCATCATGTGCCAGAGGTGGTGCTTTCACATTTTCTCATTTCATTCTTATGTTGATTCTGTGACAGCTATGTATTTATTCCCATTTTACAGTTTAGAAAACCAAGACTCTGAACATGTGGACTTATCCAAGGATTACTTAGCTAGTAAGTATGAGTCTATGATCTGATCATTTTCTACAAAATGTATTTGTTTATCAATTGAGGTGGCTGTATTTGTGCATTTATCTGACGGGAATAAAATGGTTTAATAAATTAATTACAGTGTTCTTTTACTAAATGACTGTGAGGGAAAACACTTGGTGAAATAATTTGCTGCCTTAGAGTAAGAACATAAATTTCTTAATTCTTAGGCTGCATATTCAAGACAATGTAATAATTGCCTGGAAATTGAAACATTTAATTAATACAAATATTTTTCTTTCTTACATAAAGTTTTTGTAGCTTTGACTGATCTTTGAAGGGGTGTTTTGGCCCAACAGTGTCTGTGGCTGTAAGCTAGCCTGTCTGCAACCCTGAAAGTCTCTGCCTGCCTTCCTACATTCTTTCTCCCTGCCACAGGTGAAGCGAATAGCTATGTATGTGGCCTCTTACTTAATTTTGAATATATTGCATTGCATTTCTTCAAATTTTTAAAAAGCCATTTCATTTCCTTTATTGTGGTAAAATATACATAAAATAAAATTTACCACATTAACCATTTTTAAGTGTGCAACCCAGTGGCATCAAGTACATTCACAATGTTGTGTAATCCTTACTGCCATCTAGTTCCAGAACTTTTCATCATGCAGAACAGAAACTCCATACCCTTTAAACAATAACTCCCCATGCTCCCTCCCCAGCAATATCTCATAACCTCTAGCCTGCTTTCTGTCTTTATGAATTAGACTATTCTAAGCACCTCAGATAAGTGTAGTCATATAATACTTGTCTTTTTGGGTCTGGGTTGTTTCACTTAGTGTATGTTTTCAAGATTCATCCTGGTTATGGCATGTATAACCATACATGCCATGTATGTATGGCAGAATTCCATTACTTTATAAGGATGAATACTATATCATTGCATGTAGATACCACATTTTATTTATTCATCCATCATTCATCTATTGATAGATATTTGGGTTATTTCTACTTTGAGGCTATAATGAATAGGGTTGTTATGAATATTGGTTTACAAGTATTTATTCAAGTCTCTGCTTTCAATATTTTGGGGTATATACCCAGGATTGAAATTGTTGGAGCATGTGATAATTCCACCTTTAACTTTCTGAGGAGCCACCAAAGTGTTTCCACAGCTGCTGCACCATTTAAATTTCCAACGCAGTGGACAAAGGGTCTAATTTCTCCACATCCTAGCCAACATTTGTTATTTTCTGTGCTTTCAAAAAAATTCTAATGAATGTGTCTTTAAATTCTTAATATAGCATGTTCCTTGAATTATTAACAAAATATACCCATATATTTGTAGACCAACTTTTTCTTTTTCAAAAAATTGAAATGTAGTTGATTTACAATGTTGTGTTAGTTTTAGGTGTAAGGTAAAGTGATTCAGTTTTATATCTATATCTATATAGATAGATAGATACATATATACAAACTGTGGTAAATTTTTAAAGAGATGGGTTTACTAGACCACCTTATCTGCATCCTGAGAAATCTGTGTGCAGGTCAAGAAGCAACAGTTAGAACTGGACATGGAACAACAGACTGGTTCCAAATCAGGAAAGGAGTATATGTCGAGGCTGTCTATTGTCACCCTGCTTATTTAACTTATATGCAGAGTACATCATATGAAATGCCAGACTGGATGAAGCTCAAGCTGGAATTAAGATTGCCGGGAGAAATGTCAATAACTCAGATATGCAGATGACACCACCCTTATGGCAGAAAGAGAGGAACTAAAGAGCCTCTTGATGAAAGTGAAAGAGGAGAGTTAAAGAGTTGGCTTAAAACTCAACATTCAGAAAACTAAGATCATGGCATCCAGTCCCATCACTTCATGGCAAACAAATGGGGAAACAATGGAAACAGTGACAGACTATTTTGGGGGGCTCTAAAATCACTGAAGATGATGACTACAGCCATGAAATTAAAAGATGCCTGCTCCTTGGAAGAAAGCTGTGATCAACCTAGACAGAAGCAGAGATATTACTTTGCCAACAAAGGTCCGCCTAATCAAAGCTATGATTTTTCCAGTAGTCATGTATGGATGTAGGAGTTGGACTATAAAGAAAGCTGTGCACTGAAGAATTGATGCTTTTGAACTTTGGTGTTGGAGAAGACTCTTGAGAATCCCCTGGACTGCAAGATCAAACCAGTCAATCCTAAAGGAAATCAGTCCTGAATATTCATTGGAAGGCCTGATGCTGAAGCTGGAACTCCAATATTTTGGCCACCTGATGTGAAGAACTGACTTGTTTGAAAAGACTCTGATGCTGGGAAACATTGAAGGCAGAAGCAGAAGGGGACGACAGAGGATGAGATGGTTGGATGGCATCATCAATTCAACGGACATGAGTTTAAGCAAGCTCTGGGAGTTGGTGATGGACAGGGAAGCTTGGCGTGCTGCAATCCATGGGGTTACAAAAAGTTGGAGATGACTGAGTGACTGAACTGAACTGATGTTGGATTGGCCAAAAATTTGTTTGAGTTTTGCTATGGTATCTTAAGGAAAATCCAAATGAACTTTTTGGCCAACCCAACATATCTATTCTTTTTCAGATTCTTTCCCTTTTTAAGTTATTGCAAAATACTGAGTATAGTTCCCTGTACTATACAGTGGGTCCTTATTGGTTATCTGTTTTATACATAGTAGTGTGTATATATTACTTCTAAACTCCTAATTTACCCCCTCCATCTACTTTAGTAACCATAAGTTTACCTTCTATGTCTCAAAACAAAACTTGTTCATTTGTATAATATTTTTAAATTCCACATATATGTGATATCACATGATACTTGTAAGTTAACTTGTGTAATATTTTTATATTCCACATTTAAATGATATCCCATGATATTTGTCTTTCTCGGTCTGGCTTACTTGAACTAGTATGATACTCTCTAGGGCCATCCATGTTGCTACAAATGGCATTACTTCATTCTTTGGTATGACTGAGTAATATTCTCCATTTCCTTTATCCATTCATCTGTCAATGGACATTAGGTTGCTTCCATGCTAGACTAATTATTTTTAATAATATCACCCCCTATTTGCATGTTTTGATTCTGAATATAATACTAAGATCTTATTTATTGTTGGGAGAATTTTCTGGGTGGGGAAAGAACATATTTTGATGAGTCAAGCCTATCTAATACAACTCTTTCTACTCAGTACAGCCCTGAGCCCCCTGAAATTAATTGATATAGTTTATGACAATCTAACCTTTCTTTGGGTATTAGACATAAACTCCATACATGGTTAAAACACATTCTGGGAGAGAAAAATAACAGTAGATTTTTGCAGTGTAAAATTCTGGGGGTGAATCAAAGACATACAAACTATTACTTTTTTCAGGTGACTCAAATCTTCCAGGTCATCTGCTTAAAATACAAACCAGATATAGAAGATCATAAAAACAATTAGGAACAGCCTTTATAGTTATGTACAAATGTAATGCAAAGAATGTCATCCATCCTCACCCAGGGGCAGGCATGGAATCAGATAAACGCTGGAGGAATTGCTCCCTTGCCTCCCTGCTCCCTCACCTTCCTCCCATGAAATTTTCAAATGACGGAAAGGAAACAAGGATTTTGGTAAAATGGCCAAAGACAACTAGACTCGATAATGATTTCTTTCTCATTACAGCTAGGTTTTAGGAAGTTGTGCTAATAAAAATATTATAGGGTCTAACTACAATGATGTTGTTTTCATTGTACTATATGTTTTGAGAAAATAGGGTTTTTAGCAAAAGATGTTTGCTGTATTTATCTTACTCATCTAAATGGCATTGAAAAATGCTTCTTTAAAAGCATAAAATGTTGTAGTGAAAAGAAGTCCTTGTTTGATTTACCTGTAAGAAGATATTAAAAACTAAGACTTGGAGTTTGCTTAAATTCTTCAGTGGACAGCCACCTGTTAAGAGATGTTAGGCCAAGGTTGTTTATATTAGGGAATTTCTAATCTGTTTATGACACATAATGGTTTTGAAATTTCTCATATATGGTTTTCTCCACCTTAGGGAGAAATCTACAATAGGGACAGGACTTTAAGTTATAAGACATATCATTTGTTTTCTCCAATAATTGAAATTTAAGTATTGATTTTTCTCAGCATTATATATAGATACTTAGAATGAATAAACAACAAGGTCTTACTGTATAGCACAAGGAGCTATATTTAATATCCTATGATAAACCATCACGGAAAAGAATATGAGAAAGAATATGTATGTATGTAAAGCTAAATCACTTTCCTGTAGGATAGAAATTAACACAATTTGCAAATCAACTATACTTGGATAAAAGAAATTTTTTTAAAAAGTCTTTACTGGGATTTTATCAGAATCTCATCTAACACAGAACCTGATGTTTGTTAAGAGCATATGTGAAAGTGAGAAAATTAAGAAACCGTCTTAATTTAGGCCTAGAGGTTTAGGGAAGAAAAAAGCAGTGTTTTTCAGGCTGTACTGATAGGTAGAGGGCAATATATGGGAGCTTCTGGGACTGGGGAGTAATTCTTAAAAGTCTGGGTAGAAGGGGAGGAGTGAATAGGAGCTACTTGTGAGGTCTGGATTGAAGCTGACAGCTTTAGTAACACTTTTTCCTCATCAAATTTTTCTCACCCATTCCTCCTACCCAAACTTTCACCAGACAGATTTATGTGTTCCCCCTCTTAGCTCCTCTGTCTTACGCTGTGCTCTCTATCACTATACTCAGCTTCTGTCCTCTAGTTAAGAATTCTGGTAGGGCAAAGATAACCTCTTGGAGTAGTGAGGTCACTCTTCCAGAACACTTCATGACACGATTTCTCAACCATCACTGCTCAGTGGCTAAAGTGATGGATTCTGAAGTGGGTGGATATATGAAATACATCTAAGAATAAGTCAGTCACTCTGCCCTGAGGTATTGGAGAGACTCTGACTAGTCATAAGTATTTCAGCACAGCCCAAGTACCCCCAAGTGCTTACTGATTTCCTTTGCATTGTGTGAAATATGTTTTTAAAAATTCATCTTTAAAGTGATGTAAGATGGACAGATGGAACTTTAGGGTGCCCTGGGTGAGAATGTATATGTTTCAAATTGCCACTTAGGGATTTACTTTGGTAATATGGTCTATTGATGGAAGGAAAGTCTGATTCTTGAGAATCTTTGAAAACTCACAGGCATTTTGATTTTTCTTCATCTGTTTTATATATATGTGTATATATATATATATACACACTCTATATAGAAGTATTTTATACATAAAATTTAAATATATATACATATTTAAATGTGTATTTATATTTACAATCACTCTCCTCTCTCTCCTCCCCATTTCTTACTCCCCAGAGTCAAGACTGGTTTTAGACTGTTTAGTTTTCAGTTTTCTACCACAGCTGGACCCTCATTCTTCTGGAGAGATGTGTGCAGTGGTGATGAGGGTGGGAAAGAAGTTGCCCCAGCATCAAGATATTATCCCTAATGTAGGAAATAAATAATTCTTGAACTACTGCTGTCTCTACAGCTTTTGGGAGCTTCCCAGGGGCCCAGTGGTAAAGAATTCACCTGTCAATGCAGGTGAGGCAGGAGTCACAGGTTTGATCCCTGGGTCGCGAAGACCACCTGCGGGAGGGCATGGCCACCCATTCTAGTATTCTTGTCTGGAGAATCTCATGGATAGAGGAGCCTGGCAGGCTACTGTGGGGTCTCAAAGAGTCAGATGTGACTGAGCGCCTGAGGCCTACAGCTTGTTAACAGATTTGTTATCTCCACTTCATATATATTTTGTTCTTGTTGACATTTATTTTGGAATTCTTTGCAGTTCTGTACTGTATCTATCAAGATTTTCAGATGAGATGTGTCTTCTTTCTCATACTCTCATATGTATGTAACCAGCTCACTGAACCGGTGACCCAGGAGACAGGCTCAGCAGAAGGATGCTGAATTGGGAATAGCAAGTGTCAAATAACAGCCTCCCCCTCAAGTCGCCATACTCCAAACTGGGTTATACTAAGAAGACTTTTATTTCTTTCCAATAAAAAGTCTTTATGGAAAGAATATCATGAAAATATGATGCTGCTTGAATGCAGAGTGCTTATGGTGTATGTAGGTGACCATTTTAATCAAATATGGTCAATGATACAGTATTAGCAATATTTTGTCTAGAATATGAGAGATAATAATGATTCAGTTATGCCCACCTCTGTGGTTCTCTTCATGTGACCACATCCTAGGTCCAGACTGCTTTACAAGATGATTCTGATGATGATGATGATAGTAATAATGGCAACTATTTATTAAAATATTCACTGTACTATACATTATGCTAAAAGATTTACATATCTGTGTCATTTTGTCCTTCCAATACTTGATAAGTACTATTATTATCTCCATTTTGCAGAAGGAAGAGGAGGCATGGCAAGATTAAGGAACTTGCCCATGATCAAGCATCTAGTGAGAAGCAGAGCTGGGCAATGAGCCCTGATTCTAGAACATGTCCTTATATGATCCTGTGCCCCAAGGTGAACCTACGCTATGACCTCTACCTCTCGTTATGCTAATTGCCTCCATGCTGTGTTTACTTTACTCTGTAATGGAGCTTAATCCTATATTGTTCATAACAGACATCCTGGAAACTCCTGCACATGATACCCCCATGGCCTCAAGTAGCAAATTTTCATCTGAAAGGAAGGAAGTGTTGACCTAAAGCAAGCAGACTTGCAGTTATTTCTCTAGGACAAATGGGTTACTTCAATTACAAAGAATTGTAGTTCTTGGTCTGAAATCATGGCAAGCCTCATGCAAGTCCCATCAGGGAGAGGACAATTCTTTTAACAAATGGAAAAGGAAGTTTGGAGGGCGTAGTAAACAAAGTATCTATTGGAGGAATTGAGTGTTCAATTGGCTTTTCATTGTCTGAGTCCTGACAGTCTTAACACTTGCTGGGAAAGACGAGAAAACCTTTCTTCTTCCTCTTGGGCTGTGCTGTCTAGTAGGGTAGATCCCCTTTCTGGTCACCTGATTCTAATTGAAATTTCTGTTTTATTAATTTTTTACAAAGATTAAGGGTGCATAAACATAAGTTTATTAAGTGAAAGTCTCTGTGTAAATTCTTTGTCTTTTTTCTTAAATTTTCAATATTTAAAATTTATTAGAGTTTTTATAAAAGACTTTAATCACAGATTTTTCTAAATGAACCATGTATTTTTCAACCAAATAAAAAGCTAACCAAGCAACTTTACAATATTTTCTTTAGAAGGAAATACAGTTTAGACAGTGGCCAGCAAAGAGGAGATGTGACCTGAGGTCTAATTTTAGCTATTTTCATTACAAGAGAATCATATTGACTATAAATTCATTTTAGCTGGAATATAATTGTTACCCAGAAAAAAACAAACCAACAAAAGAAAACCAGAAAAAAATTGGAGGGAAAAGTGAAAATAAATCTTACTCATTATCTCTGTATCTCCAACTCCATCTCTATCACACTTCTATAAGTGGAATAATGGCTACCATTCTAATGTTGCCACCTCATTAATCTGATAACTCTTAAGAGAAGGGCATGTTTTCCTTTGGTTTTCATTTTGGCAGTTGTGACATTGATATGCTAGGGAAAGGCTGAGTTTGTTTTTGAGAACAAAGTTACTAACTGTGGGAAGGTGCCCAGAGACCATAGCTGCGATCTGTAGAAATTCCACTGAAATTTGCTTGCAGGGAAATCTGATCTGATCCGAAGTTATCTGATTACATCAGCAATGAGCATAAGCTATGTCATCTCACAAGACATTTGAAAGGGGAGATAGAATCTCAACCCCCTCTGCTCCTCAACCCCATTTGGGATCCTTTAGAATTAAAATGATGATAGTAGTTTCTCAGAATCTCTTCTAAAACTTCCTGCTTCTGCTGTTTCATTTATTGAATTGCTTCTTACATTGCTCTTTTTCTCAAGATCAGTCTCTAAGATTATTTTTATTTTGTTCAATTTTGAATTCATTGATTTTTTTCTATTAAGTTTTAGATTATTTAAGTTTATTATTTATTATTATTAACTTAAAATAAGTTCTGAATTTTACTTTCTTTGGGTTTATTTTATCACTATTTTAATTGTGTTAGAGATTTAACCCTTTGATTTTTAACTTTTCTGATATAAGCATCTAAGGTTATAGATTTTCCTGTAGTATTATTTTAGCTGCATCTAATGAGCTTTCACATTTATAATTTTTGACCATTTAGTTCTAGATGTTTTCTAATTTCCATCCCATTTTGTTCATATTCTTAAAAAGTGAAAGTTGCTGTACCATTTTGCTACATAAAAATATTTGTTGACTTACTGTTGCTCATTCATTTATTCAATATATTGAACACCAATTGTATAATACTGTGCTACTCCCTCACAAGGTGCTGAATATACACTGTTGAATAAGGAAAACACAAATCCTAGCCTCATGGAATTTAAGATCTGGATGACTAAAAATGGAACGGCATTAAAATAATAAAATATTTCTTGTCAAAAATCTTAAGGCATAAGATATCTGCCGTATATTTAGTATTTAATAGATAGAGGCAATTGTATTGGCTCCGACTTGACCTTTACTACCTTAGTAACCCTCACTCCTATGCCAGTGAATCAATGCAAGCATTCTGCCAGCAGCTAAGTACATCTCTTCTAATTATGTGTTTTAGAACTGGGGAAATAACTACAGGATGGGTCTACTGCGAGATGGATCTGAGCTAACTACCACTGATTTCCTGACCTCCATAGGCCCGTTGAGTTTAAGTAAACTCCTGGAGAGAGTGAAAGACAAAGCCTGGCGTGCTGCAGTCCATGGGGTCACAGAGAGTTGGACATGACTTAGTGACTGAACAACAATAGGCTTCTTAACAGTGAGCCACAGTGATGTTTTGGGTCTCCTGGAATTGCATCAGTTCAGAGCCAATGTCCAAAACTCTCAAAGGCACAGTTACCCTGGTAGAAGGCCATAGGTCCCTTTGGGGAAGGCTGGGAGAAAAGTGAACAGTATATATTTTTGGTAGGGTTCCTGGGCCTTTCTTCTAGGAGTTCTAAGTTTATAAATTGGCTTAAGTCTGAGAAATGTTAATAACTGAGAAATGATGACATTTTTATGGTTCAGATTAGACTTTAGTTCATGTGACCTGAAAATTTTCTGTGTAGATAGACACTTAGTAGGTTTCCTATCTATCTTACTTCTAGAAGCACCAAGATCAGCTAGTGAAATGTCATAGATATGTACGATGTACCCTCTCCTGGTTGCTGCTTTAACTCTATTGTCCATTACATTATCACACCCACCCTACCTCTGGAAGTTGAGTGTGCCTGTTGGCCCCTGCCCCTCTGGGATCCAATTATTCCCATTGCATTTAGGTTTCCCATTTCAGTCTCTACTAAGGTTTGGCCTACACATGAGAGTGATCATGGAGCTCTTCAAAGATGCTGAAACTGCTGTCACAAATTTCCTTCTCGTAGTTGTGATAGTGGTGTGTTTTCTAGACCCTCTCATTGGGTGAGAGTAAGCCTTATTCATAACAAATCTGCTCTAACTTTCAGTCTCTCTGAATCCCTGAATCCCTTCCTCTACATTAAACCAAGGCAGAGGCAGCATTTCTAAATCACTCACGGTGGATCACCTTTTGGTCCATGTTTTGGACAATCAAGCACATCACTGCAACCCTTCCAACTCATATTGTAACACTGACTGCAGAATCTAAGTGTTATTGAGTCTGTATCAATACCTTTGACTGGATCCAACTTTATGCTCCTTGAACAGCCTCAGTGTCCATTCCTGCATATGTCCCTCAGATTTCTGTCTCGATTAGAAAACCAATGCAGTTCTTCTGGGGTATATTGTGGCACACCTCCTCATGGGTCACACTTCATCATAACTTTAGGGGTCCACTGTAACTTGAATCTAGCTATAGGTCTACAAGGCTTCCCGGGTAGGACTAGTGGAAAAGAACGTGCCTGCTAAATGCTGGAGATGAAAGAGACATGGGTTCGATCCCTGAGTTGGGAAGAGCCCCTGGAAGAGGGCATGGCAACCCACTTCAGTATTCTTGCCTGGAGAATCCCTTTGAGGATTATTCTCCCTTCTTGGAGAAGCCTGGAGGGTTATAATCCAAAGGGTTGCAAATAGTCTGACGTGACTGAAGCGACATAGCACACACACACTCATAAGTCTAGAAGCAAAGAAGAGTGGTTAGGGAGTTCTCAGGAGAATAAAGATTTTTTTAAAAATTTTATTTATTTTTGGCTGTATGGTGTGTTTGTTGCTATTCTTGCTTTCCTCCAGTCGTGGCGAGAGGGAGCTACTTTTAGTTGTGATTCACAGGTGGGCATTGTGGTGGCTTCTCTTGCCGCAGAGCACAGACTCTAGGGCACACAGGTTTCAGTAGTTGTGACACATGGGCTCAATAGTTGTGGCTTCCAGACGCTAGAGCACAGGCTTGAGAGTTGTGGACCTTGGGCTTAGTTGCTTTGCGGCAGGTGGGATCCTCCAGAACCAGGGATTGAACCCGGGTCTCCTGCCTTGGCAGATTTTTCACCACTGAGCCACCAGGGAAGTCCCAGGATTGTCTTTTATGGCTTGAATGGCAAATGCCTCAGGGGAGTTGATTATGGTTTTCTCAGGTGATGCAGGGTTAATCCCCTTAGACAGGGGTGAAGAGGCTTCTTCCATTGGTAGAGAAGACTCATCAGAATATGGGGCTCAGTGTCCCTCATTTCATCTGGGTCTAGCCACGTGTTCCCACCCCAACTTAACAGGTCCCATTCTTTCCCAATCCATATCCTTACTTTCAGTTAACATCCTGTGAGGATAGGAGTACAACTTGTAATTCAGCCAGTCACAAGATAAGATTCTGTGTCTGATTTTCAGCAATCCTTGCCCTGTGGCTACAGTAGATAAAGCTCTCCTTATGAGTAGTTATTTACAGATGTGAGAGTTGGGCCATAAAGAAGGCCGAGCCCTGAAGAATTGATGTGTTTGAAATGTGGCACTGGCGAGGACTCTTGAAAGTCCCCTTGGGCAGAAAGGAGATCAAAGCAGTCAATCTTGAAGGAAATCAACCCTGAATACTCATTGGAAGGACTGATGCTTAAGCTGAAACTCCAATATTTTGGCCAGCTAATGTGAAGAGCCGACTCATTGGAAAAGACCCTGATGCTGGGAAGATTGCAGGCAGGAGAAGGGAATGACAGAGGATGAGATAGTTGGATGGCATCACTGACTCAATGGGCATGAGTTTGAGCAACCTTTGGGAGATAGTGAAGGATAGAGAAGACTTGTGTGCTGATTGCAGAGTTGGACATGACTTAGTGACTTAGCAACAAAAGGACCAGTAGACACATTTGAGTTTTTAAGGGAGTACTTGAGCTGGGTATCCAAATCTCTGAGCTCATCCTTTACTTTCACCACTTTGACAGTGTCGTTAGGGGCAACCAGGCAATCTTGTTCTTTCTGTTAGTTTCCCCAGAGTGTTTGAAATTGTCACATACACAGTCACCCAGTTCCTTGCTTCTTAGGAGGGGTTGATGAGGAGTGTCCAATGGAAATTTTTGCATATCTCTATCGCCAGCTCAGTCACAAACCGCCAGTTCCTTCTATACCACTTGCTGTTATTATACAGTAGCTAAGTCATGTCCAACTCTCTGAGTCTCCATAGACTGTACCTTGCCAGGCTTCTCTGTTCATGGGATTTCCTAGGCAAAAATACTGGAGTGGGTTGGTGGAGTGGGTTGCCATTTCCTTCTCTACAGGGGTCTTTCCAATCCAGGGTTCAAACCCGTGTCTCCTTCATCAGCAGGTGGATTCTTCACCACTGAGCCACCAGGGACGCCCCCTTTTATTTTATCACTAGAAATATAGTAATTATCATCTTTAAATCTAATCATATTAGAGAGTCAATTCCAGAAACTCCTGAAACAACTAGAAAACTCATCCCTTAACTTCTGTTACTCTAGAACCACTCTTGATACAAAAATTTATGTTAGAATGGGTTCTCCAGAGATATAGAACCAAAAATGGGTGTGTGTGTGTGTGTGTGTGTGTGTGTGTGTGTGTGTGTAGAGAAAGTGAGATATAGACAGACAGAGATTGATTACAAATTATTGGCTTAAATAGTTATGGAGGCAGGCTGGAACCCAGAGGAGCCAATGGTATAATTCCAGTATGAATCTGAAGATCTGAGAACCAGGACCACAAAGGCTGTAAGTTTCAGTCTGACTCTGAGTCCAAAGGCAGGAGAAGACTGAGGTTCCATTAGAAAACTGTCAGGTAGAGAGGAATTCTTTCTTCTTTATAGAAGGGTCAGTCTTTTTGGGCTATTCGGTCCTTCAACTGATCGGATGAGGCCCACCCACATCAGAGAGAGCAATCTACTTTATTCAGTCTCCTGATTCAAATGCTCATCTCATCCAAAAAACCCTCATGACATACACAGAAGGATGTTTGATCAAATATCTAGGCACCCTGTGACCCAGTCAGATTGACACTTAAAAATTAGCCATCACTGATGGTAAAATTGCCATTAGACCAAAAGATGAAAGCTGCCAGTGGAAGTTGGCATACTGTGAAGATGAAAAATCCTGAATTCTTAGTAATTGCAGCAGCCATGACAGCTTGGGAGTTTCCACGGAGACTCTTGCAAGACAAAGCTAAACCTACAGCTTTCTTTTTTTTTAATGCACTTTGCTCAAGTAGAGTTGATTTACACTGTCGTTCAGTGGTAAAGAATCCACCTGCCAATGTAGAAGCTGCAGTGATGCAGTTTTGATCCTTGTGTTGGGAAGATCCCTTGGAGGAGGAAATGCAACCCAGTCCAGTATTATTGCTGGGATATTCCCATAGCCCATGAGATCACAGGGTTAGACAGTGAGTGACTGAGCATGCACACAATAGCTTTTCAAATCCATTCTTGATTTCTTTTTTGTTATAGCTTTTTAAGTAATATCACAATTACATTTCTTCCTTTTTGATTCTTAAATACATGGGCTTTGTTTAAAGTAATTCAGAGTAAGAAAAGTATTAAACTCTTTTGGGAATGTTGTATTTTATTCCCAATATGTATAACAGTATGAGAGCTGAAGATGTGGATTAAAAAAAGAGATTTGAGGGGAAAAAGACTTATGTTTTCTTTATGGCTTTAAGAGAGTTTATAAAGGTATTTTGCCAAATATAAAATAGAATGATGCAGGGGCAAAATTCTGTTTGTAATTCCTAGATCTTTCTTTCTAAAACTGGTGAAAAGTTAGCTAAAGAAGTACCATGTTCCTTTAGCCACTCCTGGCTCTGCCCGGGAGTCGAAATATTTGTTCTGAGTAATTTTGCTCCACGGTGTTGAGGCTTACATGTGTGTTTACTTTTTATTAGACATGTACCAATCTGACTTGTTTGAGTTTTATTGGCACTTACAGCCATGAGAAGATCACTGATTCATGACAGCAGAATTTTATATGATTCATTCAATTCATTAATCAAAATGATTAGTTCAGCAATGATTACATTAGAGAATCAGTAACTAACATATCTTTTCTTATTTAAAGGCCCCTGGATTACTTGGTATCAAGACACTGTAATGCCTGTATTTATTGAAATATAATTTACATAAAATAGAATTCACACATCCTGGGTGTTCCAGTGACTTTTGACAATCATATAAACTCATGCAACCTTTGTCTACATTATAGAGAATTGACTGGAAGGAAGCTAGACGACAGATATGTCAAAGTCCGTTGCTTGAATCAGGGAGGTAGGGCTTATGAAAAGGGACTTGAATTAAGAGGTATTTCAGAGGTAATTATATCAGGCAAGTGAATGGGTACTAGTGGTGGGGAAGGAAAAGAACTCAAAGATGTCTCCAAGATTTCTTATTGAAGCCACTGGCCACATGTTAGTACCGTTTGCTGAGATTGTGAGTACTTAGAAGGCTGAAAATGAATGTGTGTGTGTTTGTGTGTGTGCATGTGTATGTGTGTGCATGTGTGGTGGGAAGAAGCAGAGATTGGAATGCTGACAATTTTTGACATATGGATTTTTTTGCTGTTTACAGGACTTTCAAATGGCGATGTCCACAAGACACACATTTGGAGCTCAAGAGAGAAAATACTCAAATGAAGTTATAAATGTGCAAATAAATGGTTATTGAAAGATAGCAATGGATAAAATTGCCTACAAAAAGGTGTGCAGCTTTTGAAGATAATTAGAATATTGTCTCCCAAAGTGATTTCCATGGTAGACTAATTCTACTAGATACTTTGACTAAAATTACTTTGTGGTCAAATAAGTTTAGAAAATGCACCCCATAGTACCCTTCTCTTGAAAATGTATGAGATACGCTATTGGATTAAAGACCAGGAAGTCCAACAGTATCAACATATTTTGGATGAGATGGTTGGATGACATCACCGACTTGATGAACATGAGTTTCAGCAAGCTTTGGTAGATGGTGATGGATAGGGAGGCCTGGCATGCTGCAGTCCATGGGGTTGCAAAGAGTTGGACACAACTGAGTGACTGAACTGAACTGACTTTCACAATGCAGTGTTTCCCAAACACCTCCAACGGTCATACAACAGGAGAAGGAAACCAAATCCTACCAGTCTTCTCCCTTGTGGTTTCACCTTGTGGATGACCCCCACCCAACCAACTTGGCTCTAGCAATTGGAGTTCACTTTCCAATAAGAGTAGAATGCACAAGTCTTTATGCCCAGAGTTGCAATACAATCAAGTATTTTTGTGTGTTTCTGTCTGCCAGATACTTAACATCATATTTAAAGCAAATTCTGGATGTCATGGTTGATATATCTATGCATTTTATTTTCTAAACTCAGTTTAAAATTTGATGTTGGTGTTATTGTTTAAATACAAAGATAACTCTGATTTTGCTTTGTTATGTACTACTTTACAATGGAATATGTTAAATCATTTAAAGATGTTTTTGAATATAGTTAATCTCCTTTTTTCTTTCCTTTTTACAATATATTTATAACTTTGAAAAGGGAGGGCTATAACAGCCCCGTGATTGCCAAATCTTTCCAATGTGACAATTAAACCACATTGTGAAAATCAGGGCCTGTTCAATTAAACAGGGTTATTTTATAGTTGAACAGGTGAATAGGCATCTAGGTAGGGTATTTTAAAATGAAATTAACTGGAATACTCTTATCCACTTCATGGGTTTATTGAGTACCCCTAAGTTGCTGACCTTCAAGGTCATTAAGATTTCTCAGCTAAGAATTGGATCTGTATTCCAAAATTCCTTACTAGGCTATTCTACCTGGATTTCCACAGGATAAATCAAGCCTGATTTATCCAAAGTAGAATTTGTTATTTATCCTCACTGAAAGGAGATATATGTAAATTTTAATCATTTCTATCAAAGCTACTTTCCCCCTTGGTTTCTATCTTGCTTCATGTCATTCATTGATTTATTCACTCAGCAAATGCTACATGTGTATGAAGAGTCAGCCTTTTTTTTTTTTCAGTCATTATTTTACTTCCTAGAGCAGAGCAATGAAAGGAACTGACCAGGACATTTTCTCTAAAGAACTCATATTTAGATAATATTGTTGTCAGTTCAGAAACTCAGCCAAGTATTAGGCAACCTTAACACTTTTTACTCTCATTTCAAATAGAGCTTGGTCAGCAATTCAGTTGTTCTGAAATGCTTTTGCATCTCTTGACTCCACCCCACCAAATAAAGACAGCTCGTCTGGAGTCAGATCATCATCTTTAACCTGAAGTGAAATGAAGTGAAGTGAAGTGGCTCAGTCGTGTCCGAGTCTTTGTGACCCCGTGGATTATAGCCTACCAGGCTCTTCTGTCCATGGGATTCTCCAGGCAAGAATACTGGAGTGGTTTGCCATTTCCTTCTCCAGGGGATCTTCCCGACCCAGGGATCGAACCCGGGTCTCCCACATTGGGGGCAGAGGCTTTAACCTCTGAGCCACCAGGAAAGCCCATCTTTAACCTGGGCTATTGCAATACTAGTTCCTCTACCTTTGTTCTCTCCTTTCATTCTCTCTTGCCTCCACCTTTCTGCTGGAATTCACTTTCTCAAACAGAGATCTGATCAAACACTTCTGCTTTAGAATCTTAAATGACTGGCTAGGGAAACACCTTAATCTTTAAATAGATTAGAAATCCTAATCTGATTTCACGTGCATTCTTAATTTCATTTCCCACTTTTTGAAAAAATTTATTTGTTTTTAATTGAAGACTAAATGCTTTATAGTATTGTATTGGTTTCTACCAGATATCAACATGATTCAGCCAAACATCAACATGAATCAGCCCCACTTTTGCATTATTGGGATACAATTAACATACAGCAGCACTGTAAATTTAAGGTGTACTGAACAATAATTTGACTTTTATACATCATGAAATAATTACCACAGTAAGTTGAGTGAGCACCCATTGTCTCATAAAGAGACAAAATTAAAGAAATACAAAAAAGATATTTTTTCTTTGTGATGAGAATTTTTAGGATTTAGTTTTATGTAAAGCAGTGTTAATCACATCAGTCATGTTGTACATTACATCTCCGTGCTTTGCATCCTATGGACACATGCTAAGTCGCTTCAGTTGTGTCTGACTCTGTGTGACCCTATGGACTGCAGCCCACCATGCTCCTCCGTCCGTGGGATTCTCCAGGCAAGAATACTAGAGTGAGTTGCCATGCCCTCCTCTAGGGGATCTTCCCGACCCAGGGATCAAACCTGAATCTCTTATATCTCCTGCACTGGCAAGAGGGTTCTTTACCACTAGCGCCACCAAGGAAACTTATTTATCTTATAGCTGAAATTTTGTACCTTTTGACCATCTTCATCCAACTTGTCCTTCTCCCAAACCCCCATCTCTTGTAACCATATCTGATCTCTTTTACTTTGAGATTGTTTTTGAAGTATAACTGATCTACAATACTATGTTATTTCCTGGTACACAATATAGTGATTCAGTATTTCCAAACATTTCAAAACGATCACTATGATAAGTCTAGCTTCCCTCTGTTGCCATGCAAAAAGATATTACATGATTATTGACTACATTCTCACACTATACATTTCTTACCCATGAAATCTGTAAGTGAAAATTATACCTCTTAATTTCTCACCTATTTCTCTGCTCCCCCAACTTGCCTTGCCACTGGCAACTGTTTGTTCTCTGTATCTATGATCTATTTTTCTTTACTTATGTTTATTCATTTGTTCTTTTAGATTCCACATGTAAAGTGAAATTACATGGTATTTACCTTTCTTTGACTTGTTTTGCTTAGCATAATATCATCCATGTTGTCATAAACGGCAAGATTTCATTCTTTTTTATGACTAATATTCCTGTGTGCATGTGTGTGACATTTTCTTCATCCATTCATCTATTCATGAGCATTTAGGTTGCTTTCACACTGTGGCTATTGTAAACAATGCTGTAATGAACATGCGGTTGCACACACCTTTTCAAATTAATATCTTCATTTTCTTTGGATGTATCCCCATGAGCGGAGTTGCTAGATCATATGGTAATTTTATCTTTTTTATATTTTGAGGAACCTCCATATTGTGTCTCCACAGTGGCTGTGTTAATTTACATTTGCACAGATTTCACGTACTTTCTTAATTTTCTCTCTCACTTCTCTCTACACCCATCCCAGAATTTCTCTCAGATACAATATAACCTTGTTTTCTCTGTCTCTATATTATGCTCCCATTTTTTTCTCTATGTTTTTGCTTAGAATCTCTTTCAGTACCTTCATCCTCATTAAACATGTTCATTAAATTCAGACTTCTACAGACAGAAGGAATAACTTTTCCTACTTGTCGTTTAGTCGCTAAGTTGTGTCCAACTCTTTGTGACACCATGAACTGCAGCATGCTAGGCTTCTCTGTCCTTCAATATCTCCTGGAGTTTGCTCAAACTCCTGTCCATTGCATCAGTGATGCCATCCAACCATCTCTTCTTCTGTCACCCGCTTCTCCTGTCCTCAATCTTTCCCAGCATCAGGATCTTTTCTAATTAGTCAGTTCTTCGCATTGAGTGGCCGAAGTCTTGGAGCTGCAGCTTCAGTATCAGTCCTTCTAATGAATATACAGAGTTGATTTCCTTTAGGATTGACTGGTTTGACCTCCTTTCTGTCCAAGGGACTCTCTAGAGTCTTCTCCAGCACCACAGTTTGAAAGCATCAATCCTTTGACACTTAGCCTTCCTTACGGTCCAACTCACATCCATACTTGACTACTGGAAAAGCCATAGCTTTGAGTATATGGACTTCTGTTGCAAAGTGATGTCTCTGCTTTTTAATACTCTGTCTAGGTATTTTTCCCACTGTAACAGCACGAATCATGTTAGAAAAACGAAGTGCATATATGTGTACCTCTCACCCATGATAGATTGTGAGCTTCTCAAGAAGGGGTTAGCAAACTTTCTGGAGAGGGCTTTGCAAGCCAATCATCTCTGTGTCAACTACTCAATTCAACCATCTTAGTGTGAAAATCTATAGGTAAAAATCTAAAAAGTGAGTGTGGCTGTGATCCTGTAAGACTTCATGGACGGGAATTAGAATTTCATGTAATTTTCACATCACAGAATTTTTTTTTCTTCTGATTATTTCCCCCAACCATAAAAAATGTGAAAACTCCCCTTAGCTCATGGACCATACAAAAGTAACCTTGGAATGTGTGCCATAGTTTTCTAACCCTGTTCTAAATGGTAGTCTATCTTATACTTATTTTCATACTGTGCTGTCAATGAACAAAATACCCGGCACTGAATTAATGTTTGCTAAAATGAATCATATGGAGAGAAATGGTTTTCATTTTATGTTATCTTCCATCAGAAACTACAGAAGTGTGATAGAGTAATATTTTTTTAATTAACTGAAAATCTACTAGAAAATCAGTTCTAAATTTCCATGTTTGTTTGAAAAATCTTTCTGATATATTCTTCCAATTTTCTGCCCTAGTAAGTACAGTTTAGTGCATATATTTAATGATTGTCTTGCAGTGCCCCCAGGTCATGATTAAAGATAAGAATTCTCATTGTGCAGTCAAGCAAATGTAGATATAGAAAGTATGACTAATTGAACCCTGAAAGTATTAATATGTGGACTGGGATTTACTCTAGAAATTGCCTTTTTTGATGCTGAGAATAAATCTGTTTTGTATACTTGTTTTCTAGCAATCTCCTTTTTCAATCAAGTGGGACATAGGAAGAAAAATCAAAACTAATTACTGAAAGGTTCTTAATATTGAGTGCCAATTTTATACTGCTTCCTATAAAGGGAACTCTGAACATTGGTGTCATTGATTTCTTTTGTCTTGCTTCTTATTCCCTCACACGAGAGAGTTAAAAGTGCAATATTGGTTAAAGAGAACACTGAAAAGCAAGTCTGTAACACTGACCTAAGGGGGGAGAAAAGAGAGAGACTGCAGGTCTCTACAGCATACAGGCATGGTTTTACTTATGCAGTTGAAGCTTCCCTTTAGACTACCAAAATGGAAACTTAGAGTAATATACTTGAACAGTCTAGGAATTCCTCCAGAGGTAAGAAATATAGATCTTTGTGAGTTTTTTCTCCTCTCAAAGGTCAGCTGAGCACTTTCTTCTATTCAGGTAGATTCTTTATCTTATTTTCCAGCCTAGTGCAGTAGGAAAGCACTCATTTGGATCAGAAAAAGGACTTGAGTCCCAATCTCTTTCTATACATTCTTAAATATATGCTACTATTAATATTTATTTCATAAAATTGCAGTGACATTTAATATACTAAAACACTGGGTAGTCTCATACACAGAATGCTTGGTAGGTATGTGGTCCCTCTACTGGGCCATCTAACCATCTAATATAGAACAATAAACATAATCTGATTTCTATTTCTCATTATTTTGCTGTCTATTAAGAATGGAAGGTGGGAGGGAGGTTCTAGAGGGAGGGGACATACGTATACCTGTGGCTGATTCATGTTGATGTATGGAGAAACCAACACAATATTGTGAAGCAATTATCCTCCAATTAAAAATAAATAAAATTAAATTAAAAAAAAAACAAAGAACAAGGGTCTCAAGAGATGGTCTAGTTCAGCCATTGATTCTACTAGAAGAGATATCATCTCCAGTTTTACAAATACAAACTGTTTTACAAATACAACCAAGATGTAAAAAAAAAATGAATTAACTTGTCCAAGGTCGAGCATACCTTCTATTCTAGATTATCAGTAGTTAAATGCCTTCTTGCGAGGGTTGTCATTGGAAGAGACTGATTTGGCTCATAAATCCTGAGAAGCTAAATGGAGTGAGAGGAAGGTTCAGACAAAGGCCAGCCTGAGCTCTGCTATACCTCTTCTCCACTTGAGACTCCGAATGGGGAAACTGACATCAAGGTGGTCACCCAGGGAGTGTGCTTTGAGAGGTGTCAGGAAAGACCATCTAGAAAAATGGATCTTTTATGCCAAGTGCCATTGTCTGAAATTTCATAAGAATTCAATCTTTTGGATTAAGCAGTACCCTAAGCTTTTTTTTTCTATTCATTCCAAAATTATCTATTGAGCATTAATGATGTACTAATGCAGTATTAGGAAATGGAACAAGAGAAAATAAAACCATCAGCTATTAAGATGCTCACAGTCTAATAAGACAGAGAAAGATAATAATGCCAATAATAGCTAACATTTTCCATGTGCCAGACACTGCGAAATAATTTACAAGTATCGGTATAGGGCTTCCCAAGTGGCTCAGTGAGTAAAGAATCCACCTGTAAAGAGGGAGACGCAGGAGACCTGGGTTCAATCCCTGGGTTGGGAAGATCCTCTGTAGGAGAGCAGAGCAACCCACTACAGTATTGTTGTCTAGAGAATCCCATGGACAAAGGAGCCTGGCGGGCTACAGTCTGTAGGGTCGCAAAGAATCAGACGTGACTGAAGGGGCTGAGCACACACACACATCGTCTCACCTAGCTATCAACCTAAGAATTAATAGCTATTTAAAACTGCATTTTCCATAGGAAAACTGAATTCTAAAGGGGTAGATGGTATTTTAAGGAAACTGACCTAGGTTAAGGCCGTGGGAATAAAGATGGAGAGGAAAGGATAAAGACTCAATCAAGACAGTTCCTCAATTAATCCCTTACTAGTTGCTATTTTGTAATACATTTGCAAGTTTCTCCTTTTCTCACCAACTTTCTGATATTGAAATGTCCCAGGGCTCAGTCCTTATTTTATGCTTGTCTATTCTTGCATTCTCTCTTAGTGAACTTAATTTAATCCTATAGCTATAAAAACCACCCATATGCTGACAATTCCAAAATTAATTTCCCTAGCCCATCCTCTTTCTCATGCTCCAAACCTATATATGCAACTGCCTGCAGGAAACCTACACTTGGATATCTGGTAGATACTTCAAACTTAACATGTTCAAAGCTGAGCTCAGCTTCCTTTAAGACCTGCTCCATCTACCCTGGTTGATAACTCTATCCCTCTAGTTATTCAAGACAAAAGCCTTGGAGTCATTCTTATTCCCCATATAAAAATCTGTCAAGAAATCTCATTGAAAAGTAACACCACCAATTAATAAGATACATTGTCACCATGTATTTTTGATATGATGCATAAAGAAACACATGTCTGTGACATTTTATTTTTTCGCAAAAAAAAAGGAATCTAATCATGAGGAAATATCAGAGAAAGCTAAATTGTGGGACATTCTTCAAAATAACTGACCATGAGTCACTGAAAATGCCAAGGTTATGAAACACAAGGAAATACTGAGGAACTGTGTGTCACGGACTGGAAGAAATTATGGAGACAAAACTACTAAATGCAGTGTGGGATTCTGGCACAGAAAAAGGACATTGAGAGAAAACCAGAGAAAGTCTAATAAAGTTTGTAATTAGTTAATAATATTGTATTATTGTCAACTTCTTGGTTTTAAACATGACACGGCAGTTAAATAAGTTGTAAATAAAATATCTGAGGAAGCTAAGTGATGGATAGGGCTTCCCTGGTGGCTCAGATGGTAAAGAATCTTCCTGCAATGCAGGAGATCCAGGTTCAACCCCTGGGTTGGGAAGATCCCCTGGAGAAGGAATTAACAACCCACTCCAGTATTCTTGTCTGGAGAATTCCATGAACAGAGAAGCCTGGTGGGCTACAGTCCATGGGGTCACAAAGAGTCGGACATGACTGAGCTACCAACATAACACAAGTGATGGATATATAGAAATTCTATTTTTTGCAGTGTTTCCGTAAGTCTAAAATCATTTCAAAAGAAAAAGATGACCGACACTACAAAGAAAAAGAAGTCTTACTGGACCTCCCTTCAGAATTTATGTACTGGTCACTTCTTATAACCACTGTTGAAACCATTTTGATTCAAGATATCATTATCTCTAACTTGGGTTATTGTAATAACCATCTAATTGGCCTTCTTGCTTCTAACCTTGCTTCTACAAAATTGGTTTTCAATGCAGTAGCCATAATAACTCTTTTATGAGCTAAAAAAAAAAAAAAAATGGAACCCTATAGTTTTTCCCCATTAGACTTTGGTAAAGGCCAACGTTCTTACCTAGGAACACAAAACCTTGTACTCTCTGGCCCTCAGTTCTCACTATGGTCTCCTCTGGTACCACACTCCCACCCCTTTGCTTGCTCCAGCCACACTGATCACTTTTCTGTTCCCTGAACAGACCAGGAACATTCCCACTGGAGAACCTATGCACTGGCTGTTCCTTCTGCAGGGAACACTCTTGCTCCGGATATCATTACAGCTATTCCCCCATTCTTGAAAAGTATGTCCTAGTAAGGCTTGTCTGTCCTCTTCATTAAAAATTTCAACCCCCACTGCCCACTGCTCATCCACACTGTTATTCCCAATCCTCTTAATTCTACTTAAAAGTTTTTTCCCATTGCATTTCTCATTCTCTAAGAGACGAAGTTACTCATTTATCATCATAATTATCATTATCATTATTATTAATAGTCCAGTCTCTCAAAACTTGCACGTAAATTTTAGGATGGCAGGGATCCTTTTCCATTTTGCTTGCTGATATATCCCAAGAGCCTAAAAACACCCCTAGCCTGGAGTAGACACTCCACAGATACTTGTTGATAAATTGAATAGAAAGTAGAACAGAGAGAAATTAAAAGTCACTTTGGTGGTAAAAGAAAGGATAGGGTGTACTGCAGTTCTATGGCTTTTGGATACGTGAGGCCAGGTGGCTCAGTGGTCAAGAATCCACTTGCCAATGCAGGAGCTGCAGGAAACCTGGGGTTGATCCCTGAATACAGAATATCCCCTGGAGAAGAAAATGGCAACCCTCTCCAGTATTCTTGCCTGGATAATCCCATGGACAGAGGAGCCTGGTGAGCTATGGTCCATGGTGTCATAAAGAGTCAGACAGCACTGAGTGATGAGCACCCACAAAGACCCGGAAAGGAAGCCTGCTCGCCTAGTCAATAAAGAAAGACAAACTGACAAGGGAAGCTTGGCTACTGCTGCGTAAATGTCCAACGAATTGTTTAATGTGTGCACCCCACTCCAGTATTCTTGCCTGGAAAATCCCATGGATGGAGGAACTTGGTTGCAAAGAGTCGGACACGACTGAGTGACTTCACTTCTTCACTTCACTTCACTGCAACTCAGGGTAAAGATCTGGGGTGGAGAAAGAAATTTATAAGTCTCCTCTTATAATCGTAGGCATGAGAAGAACAAGAAAAGAAAGTCTCTCTGTTTTTTAAAGATATATTCTTATTCGTTTGTTTGTTTATTTTGGCTGTGCCACATAGCATGCAGTATCTTAGTTCCCCAACCAAGGATTAAACCCACACTCCCTGCACTGGTAGTGTGGACCACCAGGGAAGTCCCAGAAGGAAGATCTCTTGCAGTTTAGAATATTCTTGTTTATAATGTCCATGTCCACATAGGAGGAAGTCTGAGTGCCGTGAAGCTCTGGAAGGCTGGGGGTGGGGATGGAGGAGGTCACAAATGAACGTGACTGGGTGACCGAGACACACCTTACTTGCTTCACAATTTGGCGTAAAGCTGAACCATTTATGGTTGAGGATGGGGAAGGATTAGAGAATGCACACAGCAGTTTCTTTTCATTCAAGTAAAGCAGAACCAAAATGTAATGGGGCAGAGCCCTTCATGTCCTATCCAAAATGAAGCAAATCAGACTAAACATACCTGCAAATTTTTCTATTATAGCTGCAGTTGGGGCAGGATGAAGGACACAAGTTGGATGTGGAGGGAAGTTCACAGCCTGGTTCTTACTTTTCTAAATTCTAACAGCCCAAGGAACACTCTGTGGTGTTTCTCTCAAGTCTCTCAGGCTATCACCTTGTCCTTTCTTTAGAGCATAATTTTGTCATTAAAGCTTTCGTTTGGCAAGAATCCGATTCATCAAGGAAGACAGAACTCTGTGTTTGCACGCTTCAAGGCAGAGTGAAAGTCTACTTTGGCAAGCCTTACGAGGAAAGAGCGAAAAGAAAATAAGAGCCATAAATCATCTGGAGGCCAGAACGCAGGATTAAAGATACTTGATCCGTTTCAGAAAGGACATTTGCTTGCATATGTTTACCTAATGGTTTGAGCTGGGCAAGGGACATCTCACGTCAGAGGCTGCCTTGGGGAAAGAGGAGACTCCGTGGAGACTGGCGTAAGGCTCACACCCCCAACACCCTTGTGAGTCCTTATTCCTAGGCAGTGTCCACTTTGAGAATTTCACATTGGTGTTTATGTGACAGTACAGCTTCAGAAATAATAAACATTTGTAACTCAAGCCCTGTTGGTCTGTGTTAAACAGAAGAGAATGGCAGGATTCCCATCTTATAACTCACCTGCTCTCCTTCATATGATGAATTTAAGTCGCTGAAGTGCAATCACAAAGTCTGGATGAGAATCAGATTTCAAGCGAGCCTATGCTTCATGGGCTTCCCAAGTGGCAGTGGTAAAGAACCCACCTGCCAATGCAGGAGATTTTTAAGAGGGCTGGGTTCCATCCCTGGTGGGGAAAATCTCCTGGAGGAGGAAATGGCAACCCACTCCAGTATTCTTGCCTAGACAATCCCATGGACAGAGAAGCCTGGAAGGCTACGGTCCCTAGGGTCGCAGAGTCAGACATGACTGAAAGTGACTTCGTGCATGCATACTTTATGAAATCAGGCACTTTAAAAAAATCTAGGCTTTCAGATGTGTATTCTCAACACTTGAACTTTAATGAACTCTTCTTCCTTTTTAGATAGGCTAAGAACAGCTGTACACTCCAGCATGAATCACCCAGGTCATGGTTCCCTGTTGATTTTGTAATAAAATGCTGCTGATCAAATCTATCATGTCACTCTCTACATTATGAAGGAAAATGATTTCCATGCGTCAAATTATATCTGAAGACTGAGGAGAAAAGATATCTGTCATAATATGTTTTTATGACTTGTATTTTACGACTTGTAAGTATTATGACTAATAATACTCGGCATCAAGAAATACGGTTAAGGACACTTCAGGTAGGACAATGAGATTTGTTTTTGACATACGGCAGACTGGTCCACCTTAACTCGGGTTAGCAGTATCCATCTGGAAATAAGGTAATGTGAAAAAGGAATGAGCACTTTGGAGCCTCCTGCTAGCCCTCCTGTTATCCTTTGAATTTGGTTAAAGGCCATCCTCAAAGGATTGCTTGTCAACTCATAATATTTGATTAGAAGGCACATAACCAGAGAGAAGAAAGGAACAAACCTGCATTTATTTAGTTAGGGTTTCCTGCTGTGATGTGTTTCCAGTGTAATGACGCAGGCATGCAAGAACTTAGTTATTCTGTGAACAAATATTTGTTGAATGAATAAGAAAGTAATTAGCCAATGGCCAAGTGTGCTCCTTGATTCTGGGGGATAAGGGTAACTTTTCAAGTGCATTCTCCTACTGTTCCTGGGAGTTGAGGTAATATTAACATAGGACGTACTCATGGTCCTTACACTGGTGACTTCTCTACCTAGGCACTAGCCCTAGAAAAGTGCCTTCACATTTCCCTGAATGCTGAGAATTAATCCCTGTCTAGTCTTCCCTGATAGCTCAGTTGGTAAAGAATCCGCCTGCAATGCAGGAGATCCCGGTTCAATCCCTGGGTTGGGAAGATCTCCTGGAGAAGGGAAAGGCTTCTCACTCCAGTATTCTGGCCTAGAGAATTCCATGGACTGTATAGTCCATGGGGTCATAAACAGTCAGACACGACTGAGCAATTTTCACTTTCAATCCCTGTCTAGCTGGGAAACAAAGGTCAAGGGTTGTGACCCATGTAATCTTTCTGGAACACCCAACCTGTATGCTGGTCCACGGCCATGGGCCATGCCCAGAGGCTATTTACCCATGTGAAATAGACATTTCATATCTATTTTTTCTTTACAGTTTATGTGGTCAAAACAGCCTAGGTCAGAACCGCGCAGCAGCCATAGTCTTCACGTCACAAGAGTGGAACTCTCAGACTTTAGTTACCTTCTTTACCTGTGTAAACCACAAAGACAAACGCTAATCCCGTTGCATCACTGTGGCTCAGTTCATCCATGATGGGTTCGCAGAAGCCAGACTTAGTTTCAGAAGTGTCTAATTAAACCCTGGTGATTTGGAGTCCGGGAGAACAAGATGTGGTGAGTGGTGTTCATTGTGGATCTGCTGAGTAAGCAATAGACTCCTGTTTTGAAGGCACCTTCAGTTACTTCAGGTCAAAGAGATTTGCATGAGACATTTTTGCACCTGGAAATAAAAATTGCATGCTTAGTAATTTCAAATATGGTAAAGGAAGTTTTATTAAGGCCTCAGGGAAGAGTGGACTTACAGGTTATACATGCTTACACGAGTGTGGAACAAGAATAGGGCACGCTGAAAGAGATTCTAATCTGAGTTTGGAGCAGGTGGACACTCAGATTCAGAGCAGTTCTTTTTTAGGGTGGTATTAGGAGTTAGAGGTGGGAAATGCCTCAGAGCTAGGTGAACAGAAGCAGAAATCTAGTGCGCTTTTTTTCTTTTTTAAATAGGAAATACTCAAGCTTTGTGGGGCAGATTAAGTCTGAGAAATCTGAGAGTGGTTGGAACAGTTATACACTAGAAATCTGGCAAGATGAAAGGTGAGTGATTAAGGTGGTTTCGGTCTAAACCAGAGTGAGTGCTCAGAACTCTTTTTGGCAAAGCTCGTTTTGGCAACATTGTTACACCCATCCCAGGAGAGAAGCTTGGAGTTGAAAGATTAAGGACACCAGAGGTCAAAGGTTAACTGTGTTCATGTATTTGTTTGGGAAAGTCTACAAAAGCCCTTATTAACCTTGGCTTTTGAGGATGGAGTTGACAGGTCCTCATTTTCATGATCACAGTTTCATCTGAAAATGTTCTGAAGCAGTCCAGTATCAAAACAGAATCTCTGTACCTCAGGTAGAAACATGTTGAACGGCACGGTACCTGTAATCCTATGTACACTGGCAGCTTCGTGGCTTAGATACCTATCATGTGAGCTATTCTTCTGTTCCTATAAATTTAGTTACTATTTCAGGAGAGAAGGTAATTTATTCTTTTTTTAAATGGAGTGGAGGGAATGTTCCCTATTATTTAAAAAAAAAAAAAAAAAACAAAAAAACTCCTCTTTGGAAATTAACCTTTCATCTCCCTAATCTTTTAGGGGAATACTTACTAACTAAGGGGGAAAAATGTTAGGTCTCGGGGGGTTTAGCAACAAACTATTATTGTTTGCAGACTGATTCTTTTCTGAGAAGACAAGCTTCCTTGATGACAGCTTACGCAGTAACAATCCATGATATAGTACTTACCAGGATGGAGCAACAACCGTGCTTTAAGCCAAGAAGAAGGAGGAAAAAAAAGTCAGTATCTTGTGCGTGAGAAGCTTGTAGATACCCTGAGGTGACTTCATATAATTCTAAAATAGCAGGTAGCTTCTTGCATAGCTAATCGAGGCATCGGCGCCTGGAGCGAGTGGAGGAGGCTGACAACGTACTTTGGTTTCAGATGCATTCAGCTCTTTTTTGAGTGATATGAGCTTAATTCATATTCTAGTTTCTATCCTGAAAGTTTATGTGTTCTGATCTGGCAAACAGCCTCCCCCCCCCCAAACCTGACAGCTCTGTGCTTTGATAAAGCTGCTGATCTTAACGTCTTGCTTGGATTTGTTCTCCTATGTGCTGAGAAATTTAGCACAGCTGAATAAAGGGAACAGTTGGGTGTGTGTTTCTTAAGCACCTGAGTGATGCCCCTCACCTTCCCCTTCCATTCATGGCTTAGTGAAAGACATAGGTATTCACCAGGAAAAGTTGAAATACACACGGTAGATTGAGTGGAAAGAGCTTACAGAGAAAGGAGTCACCCTGACTTTGCAAAATAGGTTGGTCGTTCCTGCAAAGACCCCCTTCTTAGAGTGAAGGTCACAGAATGGCATGCTTAGATGATTTTAATTGCCAGTATCTTGAGGTTTTCCTCCAAAAGTCTAACATCAGCAGATGCTTTTGGTTGGTCCTTATGTCTATCCAGGATCTGGGCTACCTAGAGTCTATGCATCCCTTTGGCTTAGGTCATAGAGGAAACGGTTTCTTATAGGATCCACTGCCCACTTGCTAGGTAATCCCAGGCATGAAGAGGATCTACCTTCCAAAATAAAGGGCTCCATGTCACATTTATTACTTCGATGCTCAGGAAGCTACAAGTGGAACTGCACATGCCAAGAGCCCATAATTTTACTCTAATAGATATTTAGCAGCTTAAATGAAATAACAAGGAATACATTCACCCAGGCGCCATCCAGGAGGATTGGTGGGTATTTTACATTCCACTCTTTGAAAGGAAAAACACAAATTTTTTAGACTTTCCCAAGATCTATGAATATTTTGGTATGCAGAGCAATAATACACAGACGCATACCTATAAGAATGAACCAAGTTCTGTTTGGCCAAAGGGATTTACTGAGATCAGTACATATAATGTAGGCTGGTCAATCAAGTTGATTTTTTTCTTCCAAATCACTTCATTAGAGTTCGCTCAGGCAGCCACTTGCCTTCTGCTGTGTTCGTTCACATGCTGCTTGATTTTCTTGAGCACAGTATATGAATGCCATAACTTGCCACTCTGCGTGCCTGTTTCACCTTAATCCTCAGACCCCAGCTCTCAGGGACGGTTTGTGGTCCCAGTATTTTTCCTTTCTAGCCCTCAGAACTCCATAATTACTCTGTTCCAGGCTCATAGATTTCCAAGAAACTCTTCTGAGTTTTATTTTGGTTCTTACCTGGTGCATCGGTTCAGTGTTGGTCTACAGTCCATAGTTTCGCAGAGAGCTGGACATGACTGAGGTGAAAATCTTCTTCTAATGGTTAGTTAGGGTTCAGTAAGAATTATTATGGGGAGTTTCCTGGTGGTCCAGTGGTGAGAACTCAGGACTTGCACTGCCAGTGGCCTGGGTTCGATCCCTGGTTGGAGAACTAAGATGCTGCAAGTCACACAGTGTGACCCCAAAATACACATATATAAATATATATATAATGAGTGTCCACTGATCTTTGTGACTCTTTACCTCACCTTCCGACCATCAGCAGAGTTGTCTTCCTTCCACCTGCAATGGATCCAGTTGCTGCCCTGCTCAAGGATCGCTGCTCACTGCTGGTTCTGATGGTTCCAGTTTGCCTGCATCCAAAGCCATTCTTGGAGAAGGCAATGGTACCCCACCCCAGTCCTCTTGCCTGGAAAATCCCATGGATGGAGGAGCCTGGTAGGCTGCAGTCCATGGGGTCGCTATGAGCTGGACACGACTGAGCGACTTCACTTTCACTTTTCACTTTCATGCATTGGAGAAGGAAATGGCAGCCCACCCCAGTCCTCTTGCCTGGAGAGTCCCAGGGACGGGGGAGCCTGGTGGGCTGCCGTCTATGGGGTCGCACAGAGTCGGACACGACTGAAGCGACTTAGCAGCAGCAAAGCCGTTCTGCCATTCCTACTTCATGCCCAAGGCTCTTTTACCCCAGCCCCACAGGCATCTGGCCTCTCCCAGATTGCTCTCACTTCTCTGCACCTTGGCCTATGCTCTGCCAAGAATATCACTTTCTTTCTCTGCCACTTGTTAAAATCCGCCTCATCCCTCTAGGCCCTGTTCAAGTGTCGCCTCCCCTGGGCAATCTTTTTATCTAAATATGTTTTGAAGTCTTCCCTGGCCATCTAGTTAGAGCTGATTGCTCTCTTGGCTACAGTCTCGCAGCACTTGCTTGTATCTCTAGTTAGACTTGCCCAAGTGTGCTTTCTAATAAGGCGAGCTGCAGATATCTGTCCCCTGCAGGGGATTCTAAACAACTTCAGGGCAGGAATTTTTAAAACTCCCAATATCTACATAGTGCTTTGCTCATAAGATGGATAAATGGTTTAGAATTGAATTAAAATTAGATATTACATGGATAACCTGTCAATATCTGTAAGTGGGCTGGAGCTGCTGGTCTGGGCACATTTATTACAAAACTTAGTAGGTAAGTGTGACTGTCGAGACATGAGACTACAGGAAATTAACAAGCACAGGACACGCTAATCTCTTTGACAGTCAGAGGAAGCGGGAGTCCTCACTGGTCCCGCTGGTGAGAAAGCAGATGGGAGGTGAGCTGCTGGCCAGGAGCATCTTTCACTTGGGCTCACCACAGGGAGGTTAGGGGGCAAGAGTTTCCTTCTCTGCAGAAAGAGAAGGCTACTTCTGTTTAGTGCATCATCCCCAATATGGTTCTGGGGCACTCCGTGGTGAGATCTGAGGAGAGCAAGATGAGATTCATTCATTCATGACAAGAAGAAGTTGACATTTCATAGAAAGCCTGATTCCAGCATCAAGAAGGACACCATATAGTTAGATAAAAATGCTCACCCACTCTACAGATGGGAAGGCTGCCCAGAGGGCCTGTGTGCAGGATGCTACTCATCCACAGAAATGTCTTCTCCCCTTCCTTCCTGATAGCAGAGTTATAGCTGGGATGGGGGCTGCCTGGCTTAGCAGCACCCAGCTCCCTCCACAGTCAGGTTTGAGGCAAAGAAACGTGCTCAAAATTGATGTGTGCAATTCATCACTCATTTCAAGAGAGGGTGTCTGGCCCTAGATCTCTATTTTTCCCTCGCTGCCTTCTGGGTGGTGGGGTGGTGGATGGACCGTGAATCTGAGGATGGAAGTCATTTGTTCAAGATGGTGGAGGCATGTCAGCCAGGCTCCTTGAAAGCCTGTGTGAAGACGAGCCTCCTGCTAAAACTGGAAACTTTCAGCCACTGTCTTGCATTTTTTATAGTAGCTTTTCTTCCCTAATACAGGTTCTTCCCTTTTTCCATCTGTATAAAGCTTTCAACAGACATTTATTGAACATCGACTGTGTTTTAGACCCTCATTCTGTAAAACCTAAAGTGGAGGATTCTTAGTCCTTGTCTTTAAGGCATTTACTGTTCATTTGGACAGATAAAACACATAATAAAAAAAAATGCCTGTACAAGTATGTCATCACTCAGCTCACAGACAACATACACTAGAGGTTACAGGAAGAAAGAGGTTCCTTTAGGCTATAGTGAGCTAGAAAGTCTCGTGACGGAGGTGAGATCAGATTTGGAAAGATGGAGAGGTACAAGGAAGGCATTGCGGATGGGCAAAGGCAAGGTGTGTCTTGAGATTGGGGGAGATGACGGTGACCCCTGTAGTCTGGACACAGGAAGCAATTTGCTTGTATCAGGGAGGAGCTGCAGTTGTCTTTGGGAAAGTGGTTGGGATGTAATTAAGAAAAGTCTTGCATAACAGATGGACTTGGGAATTGGTTTCTTCCTGGTGGCCAATGGGGAACTCTCTAAGGAAACATCACTGCATATTGCTGTGAATCTTGCAGTTTACAAGTAGTGACCCAAGCGACCTTTCCTTTGTTTACAGATCTGTTGTCCTAACACCTTGTAGGAAGCTGTGAGAAATCTGGTTAGGTCTCCAAAGTACAGGTTTTCGACAAATAGCTGGTTTATGTACCTACAGCCTCAGGCCATTCCACAGAACAAACTGCAGAGGAAGAAACATATGGATGGCTGTGTTACTGGTTCAAACCTTTCCTTTAACCCCACCTTCAAAACAAACTTCCTCTCATCTTCTTAGTCTCCCATTTTCTACAACAGGGATTTCTCAGTGCACCTGTCTTTGCATAATTACTTCTTGAAAAAAAAGGCAAGTAAACTTTGCATGTTTGATCTCATTCTTCTTACCTCACGAACTGGCATTTTATTGATTTCCCTGTCCAAGAAGTCATGTTCAGACTCAGTAGCTCTGTAGTTAACGTGTGTTTATTTATCAACGACCTAGCAACACAGTTGTTCTGGGAGCCCTTCTTAACAACTGATATCCTACATACATTTATTTCTCCAATATTATATATTTTTTTCCAGCTACGTATAGACTTCTCTTCCTTTCAGTCCCATGACAATCACTTCAAAATTTAAGAAAGTCTGACTCCTGGAAAATTTACTCCTAGGTGTTTTTGACTTGTCTTATCGCTGAGTTAGACTACCATGGTCTTGAAAGGTGCAAAAGTTTGGATGAAGGAGAGTTTGATTGCAGTTGGCAAAATTTGAGTCATAGCTTCTACTTGGGCGGGCTAACATTAATTTCCATGTGTTTCTTGAACATGTGAGGGTGGAAGGCCAAGATGCTGGAACAATATTTTGTGACCCTTTGTCCAACAATGACCTTCTATTAAATTATTGAATCAAATGTGGGAGAAGATAGTGTAAAAATAAGACTTCTCAGATGTTTGAATTGTCCCAAGACATGACTCCTGCCAATATGATGGAAAATGTTGATAATCATTGTAACATCGCAGAGGTGTCAGGAAGGAGATGCCTTTTGAGTTGTAGAAGAAAAATGATCAACTTATAAATTTTGTCATCTCAGTAACTTCTTAAGTTATGAAATATTCTGTGGCTTTCATTTTAACAGAATAGTGCTCAACAGTCTGGTAATTTAGTTTTGCTTTTATTTTATTTGGGCAAATTGTGCTTAAACAGGTCATGATATTGTAATCTTTATTATACTTGATTCTACTTCTTACAAGAGCAGGACTGTTGATTAGGGAAGGAAGTCCATTTTGTTCTAGTGTTACCAGGATGTTTGCTGAAATGTGAATCTGGAGTGAACAACGTGATATTTTACTTATCTCCATCCACATATGGCTTCACTTGTGTTTTCCTACACCTCCCTGGCAGTTGCTGCTAGCTTCTATCTTAGTTTCTACATACGGCTGTTTTTGTTTTTAAAGTTTGTGGTCAGGATGGAGAAGGAATGGGGAGTGACAGTTAATGAATATGGGATTTTTTTTTTCATGATGATCAAAATGTTCTAAAATTGACTAAGGTGATGGCTACATGACTGAACACACACAAAAATGAATGAATTGTGTACTCTAAATGTGTTAATTTCTTGATCCTTAGTGAACCAGGTTCTACTTAAGTCCTGGACTCAGTGGCAAATAAAACTATTAAGTTCCCTGTCCTCAAGGAACTGACATTCTAGTGATAATGATAAATATTAAAACAATTAAAAATCAGTGCCTATAGTGATGCATGCTCCTATTTAAAGAGGAAAATATTGTACAGAGTTTATTTTTATTTAAGATGGAATCTTCAGGAGAGGTGTGTCTGAGAAGGTAACACTTCAAGTGAACTGAATGATGGGAGAGAATTCCAGACGTGTGTAGATTTGGGGCAGAGGCACTCCAGGCAAAGGGCGCATGTAGCATATGGTTCTGGTGTGACTGGGGCATAGTAGGGATCACATCATGCGTATTTTGTAGATCACGGAAGAGTCCTTAACTTTTGTTGTAATTGCAACAAAAAGTCATTGGAGGATCTTAATAGAAGTGTGCCATAGTTAGATTTTTATTTTCAAAAGATTTCAGAGACCAATCTCAATGATGATGCCATGTTCTAGGTTGGAGATGATGTTTCATTTAGATTACGGTGAACATAGTGGAGATGTAAGAAGTGGCTGTTTTTGGAACTATAGCCCATTGTGTGAGTCTTTTATATTTCCTAGCATAATGTGGCCTATACAACACTCTGTTGAGTGAATGAATGTTTTCAGAGGGCTATTTAGGGAGAGGTATCTAAGCAACAACAAAAGGTCCATGATACATTGACTTTTGGGGCCATGCAATACTGACTTTTGAATTAGCAGTGGTTGAGTTCATGAAGAATGCTACTATGTGTTGTGGTCCAACCTTGTAATATCCGCAGAGATAATGCAAGGGTAATTCCTCTGTATTTCACTGTTCATCTCAATGCACCATTCAAAGAGAGAATTTCATTTGATCTTAAAGATGTGCACTGGGGAAGCAGGGGTGGTTTTACATTTAAAATCATCCCATTCTGTACCTTGATATTTTTTATCACTGTCTTCACTTGTCCTGGCGACATTTGTTGAGTTATAAACACCTTTCAAAGAAGTTGAAACCCAGAATTTAGTGAGTCAGCAACATTGTTATAATGTTCATTACAACAGAACAGAAATGGAAACCATGGATGTGGAACCTAATTTCTGCATGATGCTTCTCATTATTCAAGATACAAGAAATCCATAGGAATTGCTGAGAATCTGTTTCCAGATTTAGAATTCTGGTTTGCTAGAAAGTAGCTGCATCACAATAGGGCTCTGCTTCTTCTCCAGGAAGCAGCTGGCCCCAGAAGGGAGAGAACAGATCTTTGAACATTGGTTTATATCCCTGTTCTGCCACTTACTAACTGCAAGAGCTTGGGCACAACATTTCACTTCTTGGCTTGGCGAGCTGAGCTGTTGTGGGGTGGCAGGAATTCATCTCTTTCAAAAAGAACTACTTTTGAGTCTGTTTTGTATGGGAGGTCGCTTCTACAGAGTAACTCAAACCCTAGTCTCTTTACTTCCTTTCCTTTTTCTTTTCTAAGGAAGTAGCCGTCACTGATAATTTTATGGCTTATCAGTATAGTAGGGCTTCCCAGGTAGCACTAGTGGTAAAGAACCCGCCTGCTAATGCAGAAGACATAAAAAACTCTGGTTCAGTTCCTGGGTCAGGAAGATCTCCTGGAGGAGGACATGGCAACCCACTCCAGTATTCTGGCCTGGAGGATCCCATGGACAGAGGAGTTTTGGCGGGCTACAGTCCATGGGGTCGCAAAGAGTCAGACACAACTGAAGTGACTTAGCACACACATGCACACATCAATATTGTAATTGTTGTTGAGCACAGAGAAAGACAACAGCCTTGTGATGAAATCTCCTGACAGGACTAAATTGCTTTCTGCCCATGTCCTGGCATCTTGTCGGACATGCAGGGAGAGCCCAAGGAGCCAAGAATTAAGTGAGCTGATGGGTTTCTGTGATTATGCCAGACTCTCAAGCAGCAGTAAAGATATACAACCTGGGAGAAATAAAAGTAAAACCTGGCTGTGTTATAAATACGCTTGGATGAAAGCTCGTGAGGATGGAAAATGTCTGACCCTCCATTCAAATGCAAACCAAGTCATTCAAAATGACTTGGTTACACTTTATTTCCTCTCCAAACTGGCACTTTATTTTCATCCTTCAAATAAAGAGCAACCATTTGATTTTGTAATGTAAAAACTATTATTGCCCTTAGGAAAAGGATTACTGAACTTTCTGTACCTAGTGTTTATGCCTTTAATGAGTACAGTGTTTCCAAGAGAATTGAATGCCTTTTTGTACTACAATGTTTTTCTGCCACCACATCTGAGTTTTGTACCTTCATGTCTGGGAAGCTTGTTTTTCTAAATTCACAGAAACCTGAAAAACAGTAGGAATTTGTTCTGTGTCCTGTAGAGATGGGGCGAATCCCTAAAGAGCTTGTTGATTTCATGCTAACCACTTTGCTGGGAGGCAGGCGTCTTTCTTTCCTAAGGAAAAGGTTTATAGAGAGGAGTAAGGTTCATGGGAAATAGCAGACTCAGGTAACTGCAGCTCTAGCAACAACACACATCTTAGAGGTTACCAACATGAAAACTCTCATGTGCTCTAATCTTTACCCGAGATTTACAGTTTGCCTCTGGTATTGTATTTCTAGTCTGGTTGTATTATCACAAAGGGTAATGGCATAAAATGACCTCAACATTAAAATGAGATTGAAAGATGCTTGCTCCTTGGAAGGAAAGATATGACAAATATAGATAGCATATTAAAAAGCAGAGCCATCACTTTGCCGACAAAAAGTATGTCTAGTCAAAGCTGTAGTTTTTCCAGTAGTCATGTACAGATGTGAGAGTCGGACCATAAAGAAGGCTGAGCTCTGAAAAATGATGCCTTTGAACTGTGATGCTGGAGATGACTCTTGAGAGTTCCTTGGGCAGCAAGGATATCAAAGCAGTCAATCCTAAAGGAAATCAACCCTGAATATTCACTAGAAAAACATGCTGAAGCTGAAGCTCCAGAACTTTGGCCACCTAATGCCGAAAGCTGACTCTTTGGAAAAGACCCTGATGCTGGGAAAGACTGAGGGCAGGAGGAGAAGTGGGTGACAGAGGATGAGATGGTTGGATGGCATCACTGACTCAAAGGATATGAGTTTGGGGAAACTCTGGGATACAGTGAAGGACAGGGAAGCCTTGCATGCTGCAGTCCATGGGATCACAAAGAGTCAGACACGACTTAGTAACTGAACAACAACAAACATTAAAAGCCAAAGCACGAGGAGGAAGAATTTAAGTTTGGAGAGATGAGACTAGAGAGGAAAAGTGAAAGTGAAAGTGAAGTCGCTCAGTCGTGTCCGACTCTTTGAGACCCCATGGACGTTAGCCTACCAGGCTCCACCGTCCATGGGATTTTCCAGGCAAGAATACTGGAGTGGGCTAGAGAGGAAAAAGCAAGAGTCAAATGGAAAAGTGCATTGTGTATTCATCTCAAGTGTTTTAACTTTATTCTCAGGAAACTTCGGGAAGATCAGGAGAAATCATGGGAGGCTTCTAAGCCAGGAAATGAGATTTTCAGATATATATTTTAAGACGGTCTCTTCTCTTGCAGTTATGTGGAGGTCTGATTTCCAGGGTGAAGCCTGGAGCCAATAGTAAACTGATTTAAAAATTCACAGAAGACCTAAATAGATACTTTTCCAAAGAAGACATAGAGAATGGCCAACTGGTACATGAAAATATGTTCAACATCAATAATCTTTTAAATGCAAATCAAAGCCTCAATGAGATATCACCACACACCTGTTAGAATGGGTATTATCAGAAATACAAGAGATAAATGTTGATGAGGATTATGAGAAAAGGGAACTCTCCTGCACTGTTGCTGGGAATGTAAATTGGTATAACTACTATGGAAAAGAACAGTAAGTTTCCTTAACAAATTAAAAATAGAACTATCATATGACCTAGTATATGGGCATATATCTGAAGAAACTAAAATCATTATCTTGAAGAAATATTTGTACCCCCATGTGCCATGCAAATACTGTATAGTGTCACTTATTATGTGGAATCTGGAAAGAAACAAAAGTCTATGTCATAGCAACAGAAATTAGAATAGCTGTTGCAAATGACTGAGGCATAGGGAAAACAGGGTACAAGGGTACAATCTTTCAGAAGTCAGATGAACAAGTTCTGAGGATCTAATTACAGCATGGAATCTACAGCTAATAATACTATGTTGTACATATGAAATTTGCTGAGAAACTAGATCTTCAGCATTCTTTCTATTCAATAAAAGGTAACTATGTGAGGCGATAGATGTGTTAATTAACTTGATTGTGATTTTACAGTATGTATGTGTGTCAAATCACCATGCTGTATATTTTAAATAAATACAAAATACCAATAAAGCTGGAAAAAAATGAAATATTTTCACGTAATTTTTATCAAGGGTGTTCACTTGGGTTGTGTGGATTCTCTAGGTCTGGACAGAGGTGTTTTTCCATTCACCTTCAAGACACTGGTTTATCATCAATCAGAATTGCTTTTTAGGAGATTTTTCTCACTGAAATACTAACTTTTATTAAAATCAACAAAGGAAAATTAAGAGGATAAAAATATTATATATTTATTTTACTTCATCTGCTTGATTCTACAAATGTCTATTGTGACTTCTTTCAGCCTTGGTAAGTTTTTAATGTTTAAGATGAGCAAGAGAGCTCATCTTATTGGGAAATAAAGGAGGCGATTTCAGTTGAAAGATACAATAACAGTAGTACATTTTAAAAATCATAAACTGTATTGGATCTGGTACGCTTGGTATGGAATTACATATTACTTGGATGTATTCAAACTTGTATCATTTTTAGGATATACTTACCATTCCTAATTTACAACTTCTGGAGTGGAGCCACTAGATCACAAATGCAGTAGCCACATCATCTATGAAGATGCTGGGGGAACTAGAAAAATGTTGGTCAAAGGTTACAAAGGTTCATTTATGGGAGATGAGTAAGTTCTGAGATCTAATGTGCAGCATGGCAACTACAGTTAATGTAGACTGTAGACTAAAAATTTGTGCCGTAGACTCAAAATTTGCCAAGCGAGTTGATCATAAGGGTTCTCACCACACACATAGAAAAAGTACCCATTTGAGGCGTCAAGTATGGTGATCACTTCATAATTTACACATTTTAAAGCCTCTTATTGTGTACATTCAATATATATGAAAAGTGAAAGTGTTAGCCCTCCAGTCGTGTCTGACTCTTAGCGACTCCATGGACTTCAGCCCACCAAGCCCCTCTGTCCATGGGGTTTCCTAGGCGAGAATACTAGAGTTGCCATTTCCTGTTCCAGGGGATCTTCCTGACCCATGGATAGAACCCATATCTGCATCACAAGCAGATTCTTTACCCACTGAGCCACTGAGGAAGCCCTCAGTGTTGTTCAGTAAATGGCAAATTAAGGAATGTGAGTTGTGTGTGTCCGTAGGTAACCAGGAATTTTATTTTCATTTATTACAATATTATGATGGTTTCTGCTATACATCAGCATGAATAGGCCATAGGTATACATATATCTCCTCCCTCTGGAACCTACCTTCCACCTCCCTCCCTACCCCACCTCTCTGGGTAGTCACAGAGCAACGGCTTGGGTTCCCTGCACCAAAGCAGACTCCCATTGGCTCATCTATTTTACATGCATGTGCGCTAAGTTGCTTCAGTTGTCTCCAGCTCTTTGTGACCCTATGGTCTGCCAAGCTCCTCTGTCCATGTGATTCTTGAGGCAAGAATACTGGAATGGGTTGCCATGCTCTCCTCCTGGGGATCTTCCCAACCCAGGAATAAAAACTGCATCTCTTATGTCTCCTGCATTGGCTGGTGGGTTCTTTACCACTAGTACCACCTGGGAAATCCTCTATTTTACATATGGTAATGTACATGTTGCAGTGCTATTCTCTCAAGCCATCCCACCCACTCCTTCCCTCACTGTGTCCAAAAGTCTGTTCTTTATGTCTGTGTCGCCTTTGCTGTCCTGCAAATAGGGTCATCAGTACTATCTTTCTAGATTCCATATATATGTGTTAATAAGCCATATTTGTTTTTGATATGGACAGTGACATAATGAAAAACTTCCATAGGAAAGCATGATTGATTGGATAATACAGTAAAAATGGACTGGGGGGACTTCCCTGGTGGCTCAGTGATTAAGAATCCCCCTTCCAGTGCAAGGAGAGCCAGGTTGATCCCTGGTCAGGGAACTAAGATCCCACATGCTTCAAGGCCAAAAAACCAAAATATAAAGCAGAAGCAATATTGTAACAAATTCAATAAAGACTTTAAAGCTGATCTAGATCAACAAAATCTTAAAAAAAAAAAATGAACTGGGGAGAGGTGTGGAGTTACAGCAAGGACAATGCTTTAAGAACCATTGCATTAAATCTAACATGAGCAATTGAATGCTTAAATTATAATGATGATATTAGGGATAAAAAACTGTAACAATAGTGGGCTAGATTTAAGAGATTTTGTGGAGAAGTAAAGTAAGACTTCGTGACTGATTGAACACGGGTAAGGGAGTAAAGGTAAGAGGAAGACTACACAGGTAATTCTGAAATTTTGAGATCCCCCGACTTAGGAAATAGTGATCTTATTAAAAGAACCATATGGGACTTCCCTGGAAGTCCACTGGTTAGGACTCCACATTTCTAATTCAGGATGTGTGGGTTTCATCCATCATCAGGGAATTAAAATATCACATGCTACATTGTATGCCCAAAGAATAAAAAAACAAAGCAGACAAAATAAAATTAGATTGCTATATTTTTTTAAAAAAAATCTTTAAAAAAACAGAAGCGTGAAGGGGCAGCCAGTTTTCAGAGGGGCAAGGTGAGTCTTAGTTGTAGATATATTGTTTTCTAATTAGGACGTGACATGAAAATGCCAAGCTACAGTTAGAGAGACACAATGGGTAGACTCGACACCTGGGAAAGTCTCATACTTAAATGACTGGGAAAGGTTTGAGGAGGCGACAAAGAAGGCAGGTAAAGAACTGCAGGGGGTGAAGGAGAAACCAAAGGATAAACTGAAAATAGACTACAGACAGGTGAGCTTCCAACCCCAGGGGCAGGATCTAATCTATAGATAGATACTAAAAAGGTCCCTAAGACATGTGCCAAGCACACTGGATTTATCAATGAGATCATGGTTAATCCTGAAAGAGTTTCAGAAATGTGATGGTTGGAGAAAGACCAGGGTAAGAAGAGATGGAAGCAGAATGGGGAAAAGACAGCAGGTGAGAAATTTGACAACCAGAAGAAATGACATGCAGGCAGCAGGAAGGTGGTTTTTAAGATGCCTTCTGCAAGGGAGAAGAGAAAGAGCAGTTTAATAGAGGCATTGAATGTGCTGGAGGGGCAGGGATCAACAGAAATAAGTTCTTAGAGCAGGAAGATCATAGAACGGCAAGAAGGCAAGGAACTGGGATGTCTCTGCTTATTAGATCAGAAGGAAGGGGAAGAAATGATGCTATAAACACAGGTATTTTAAACTGGAATTGTATTGGTTTTGGAAAAATGAAGTTTGATAATAAAATTAGAAATTGCAAATGACAATGAGGAAAGTTATTCTAAGAAAAAAAACTGTGGTATAATATTTCTTCCGTCTTTAGGATAGTAAAAGAATGACAAATGTCACGACCAATTTTGTGGGGTGAGCAAAGCCTAGCCAACTAAAGCCTAATGCGTCATGATTCATAAAGACGTTGGCATCTCGTCCTAGAATTTCTGAATAAATGAGGTAAGGGTGAATTCAAGGTAAAGTGGTGCAAGGAATAAGGTTGTCGTGAGGGATGAACTGTCCTAAACTGTGAAGGCAGGAGGTCTGTCACTGCCTGAGCAGGTGGAACTATAAGAAATTAAGAAGAAGCAACACCCAGCAGGATACAACAAGTCAGAATGTTTTGACGTCAGTCAACAACCAATGGGATTGCCCAGAAAGAACATTGAAACAGTGGAAGGGATCCAGAGAATAATACACTTCTATTTTTAGGCCACTCAGTAAGAAAGTGACATGACAGAATATAAACAGGCAATATGTCAGCATTCTATCACCAGACGTCCTCAGTTGAAAACCTGACCAGCTGGACAAAATGTTGCAGAGCAGGGCAGGCCATTGTGAAGGGGAAACCGCTCTCACGCCAAAATAAATACTTTTCCATGTGACTTTCAGAATGGTGAGGCTTCAAAAGCATAGCAGATGAAACAGCCCGACGAGCAATGAATGAGAAGAGAGAAATACCTCAGGATGATGAAGGAAGAAAAATAAAGGAGAAGCAGAATTCAGATCAATAAAGGCTTAAGAGCATGGACCACATTGTAAAGAAACCTGGCATCTCATGGATCTTTGTGCCTGAAGGTCCAAGTTTGTAACTGGTTGTAGAATATATTTCCAACTGCCTTAAATGGCAGTGGGGTCCTAGGCAACAGTTTCCCCATCACAAAGGGACAGAGCTAAAATGATGAAGGTACTGCCCGTTTTGCAGTTCTGTGATACTTGATGTTTAGGCACATATGTTCATGCAAGAATTCAGACACTGTTGGCTATGAGAAAGAACCTGCTTTAAGGAATCAGGAGAATTAAAAAGCCTGGACTGTAGCCTCGGCTCTGTGTGACTTATAACAAATCATTTGACTCCTCTGTTACCAAGTTTCTTATGTCAAGTGACAAAGAAAGGCTAAGTGCCCACTAAGGTCTTTATTCTGTTTGAAAAATTGATGTTTCATTGATGTGAGCAGGAAGATGGCAGAGTAGAAGCATCCTAAGCTTACTTCCTCTCATGAGCACACCAAAATCACAACTGTCTACAGAACAACCCCTCTTGAAAAAGACTAGAAACTACCAGAAAGGATCTTCTACTGCTCAAGACATAAAGAAGGAAACACAACAAGATTGATAAATTGGAAGTCCTTCGGGGACTCAGAGGAAGATTCAGCCACAGATGGAGACCTGAGTCCTTGGATCTTTGGCCCATATGGGACTGTGATAATGAGTGAGATATAGACTTCCGTGATAAGGCACTGAGATGTAGAGGTCCATCTGTTACAACGATTAGGGCCATTCTTTATATCAAATAAAGCAATGCCAAGGGAAAAAAGCAATGTTTCTACAAGAGTGGGGCACCACATTATTGACTGCCTAAACAGTCAGGCTGCTTTTTGTCAAATAACTTTAGATACAGAATGACAACTAGGTGGTGGTTGACTGAGTCCTTCTGCAAAATGAGGGAAGGGGGAATAACCCTATACCCAACACCATAAAATATAGATGATATTAAAGCCATAGAACTGGATAAGGCAAGTTAGGGAGTGAGGGTAGATAGAGGCGAGGCCCAAAAATGAGACGGACTTCTTGACCTCCAAGACAGTGAGGACCCAACGAAGGAGATGGAGAACAGCCTATGAGACTGTAGGAGATACAAGAGGAAGTGGGGTCTGGGAGGCCAAGGGAAGAAAACATGTTAAGGAGGAGGCAATGATCAGTGTTGTCAAACACTATTGATCAAAGGAAGATGGGGCTGAGAATTGGCCATTGGATTTGGCAGTGCCAGGTCATTGGGTGCGTGCTAAGTCCATTCAGTCATGTACAACTCTTTGCCACCCTGTGGATTGTAGCCTGCCAGGCTCCTCTTTTCATGGATTCTCCAAGCAAGAATACTGGGGGGGAGGGGGGAGGTTGCCATGCCAAACTTAAACTTAATCCAGTTGTGCCCTCATCTCCTGACTCCTTGAAACAGCTAGATGAGGGCCTAACTGGAGTAAGTTTAGGTTTGATGGGAGAGCAAAAAATACAGAAGAAAGTTTACAACTCCTTTCAGTGAGTTTTGCAGGCAGTAAAGGGAAGCAACGACGGAAGAGAGATGCAGATTCAAGAAGTTTTGTTTCATTGCTGGATGGGGATGAGAATAAGGCAATAGAGCAAAAACATCCGATGATGCAGGAGCCAATGATCAACAAAGCAATAGCAAGATGACAGTAAATGCTATGAAGACATCACATAGGATGGGGAATCCAGAGAAACATTGGGATATTACTTTAAAGTGGCTCAAGAGGGCTTCCCTGGTGGCTCAGTTGTAAAGAATCCACCTGTCACTGCAAGAGACATGGGTTCAAACCCTGATCTGGTAAGATCCCACACGCTGCCCAGCAACTAAGCCCATGTGCCCCAACTAGTGAGACTGTGCTCTAGAGCCTGGGAACCACAACTAATGCAGCCCTTGGGCCCTAGAGCCTGTGCTCTGCAACAAGAGAAGCCACCACAATGAGAAGCCTACATACTGCGATTAGCGAGCAGCTACCGCTCACCGCAACTAGAGAGCAGCCCCTGCTCGCCACAACTAGGGAAAAGCCCACATAACAGTGAAGATCCAGCAAGGCCAAAAATAAATACAGTGGCTAAAGAAAGTCTTTCTGAGATTCTTGAGATATGGATTTTTCTAATAGAGGGCAGGGAGAAGGAGCAATGAGCAAAGGAAATAGGAGGTTCAGTTGACACGGTTCGGCTTGGAACATTTAGGGTGTAGGAAATGAGGCCAGTATGTCTGGAAAAAGTGAGTAACAGAGATAAATGAAAACTGAAGAGTAAGGTCCCCAATGCTGTGATTGTCTGAAGTCACAACAAGCTGAGATTTTTAAGGAAAGTGCCAAGGGAAGTCCCTAGGGTGTTAAGCAGTTGAATGTTTTTTTTTTTTTCCATTTATTTTTATTAGTTGGAGGCTAATTACTTTACAATATTGTAGTGGTTTTTGTCATACATTGACATGAATCAGCCATGGAGTTACATGTATTCCCCATCCCGATCCCCCCTCCCACCTCCCTCTCCACCCGATTCCTCTGGGTCTTCCCAGTGCACCAGGCCTGAGCACTTGTCTCATGCATCTAACCTGGGCTGGTGATCTGTTTCACCCTAGATAATATATATGTATCGATGCTGTTCTCTCGAAACATCCTACCCTCGCCTTCTCCCACAGAGTCCAAAATTCTGTTCTGTACATCTGTGTCTCTTTTTCTGTTTTGCATATAGGGTTATCGTTACCATCTTTTTTATATGATCATTAATGACATGTTAATATCAATTTTTATCATCTTGACTTTTTAAAGTGATTTATGGTTTCTAAGCACTGAATCTCATAAATGGAGGCTCACAGAGTTCAAATCCTTTGCTTAAGTTCTTAGCACTGACCCGGGCTCCCAGCTCAGTGCAGTTTATGGACTCAAACCCAGTTCTACCATCTGCAAAGGCAGTGACTTTTCCCACCATTCTCACCCTCTTGTCCATTCCCTTCACATTTGACTCTGTCCCAATCCCTGATGCTCCTCAGCAGAATTCCTATGATCCTGAGCATGTCAGGGTTAACCCCAAGCATTCTCACACGGCTTCTCCTCAATATCCACCCAGAAGGTCAATTAACCTTCTTTCTGCTCCCAGCTTCTCCAATTCTTCTCATCTGAAATTCCTCTAGCTATTGTTGTCTGTCGCTTTTTATGTTATATGATTATGACTTATTTGAAGCCAAGGGCCTCCTCTCCTACTTCAGATTGATCTTATTATGCACAGAGCAGGGAATAAAATACTCGTTAGATAAATGAGACAAAGTGTCTCAAAGGCCAAAAGTTGTCTTCCTTTGGAGCTCTAGAATTTCTCCCTTAATGTATTCTGACAAGGGTCAGTGAAACAATCGCAGTGGACAAGATTTCAGAATTTCTGGTGATAGTCAGTCTGGAATCACTGGAAAATATTGTATGTGTTAAAAGCAACACTGTGTAAGACACCAGAAACATTTACTTTTACCAAAAAGATAGGCTTTTAAAATTTGATAACATTCATTTTTTGAGAAACTAGAAACTTGCCTTTTAACTACAATGGAAGAGACTTGTTTTTAACGACAAACTTTTATTCATAAATGAAAAAATTCAATATACCAAGCAGAATGAACTAAAAATTAAGTATGTAGGATTGGATTACTAGAGGCTGATACATTTTGTTAAAATCACTAAGACTTGTGATTGAAACTTATGAATTATATTTTATTTTATTTATTTTTTGATCATATCACACATCATGCAGGATCTTAGTTCCCTGACCAGGGATTGAACCTGTACTCCCTGTGTTGAAAGTGAGGAGTCTTAACCACTGGACTGCCAGGGAAGTCCCTAAATTATATTTTAAAAGCCTATTAAAATTTCAGATTATTTTGCCATATATTTGGAATTACTTTTGGACATAATTCAATGAGCAAAATAACCCTTTTAAATCTTTGGAACAGAGTTTCAAATTAAAGACCTATTTTAATCAATTCATAGTTAATTTTTCTAGATTCTGCTTTTTGAATTAATTACTCAGAATGGTTTTGAAATATAAAAAGTATTTACTATAAAATGTAAAGATAAATATCAATTTTAGATGTAGGGTTGATACTAGTGAAATTGCAATCTAAGTGGCTCGAGAACAAAATAGGATTGGCCTGTAAGGCTGAAGGAAGAGCATCAGTGACTGAAACTGTTCCGTTGGCTCAAATGGCCCCAAGCCATTAAGATGCCCCCAAATAGGAGATCTGAGAAAGTCTAGTTGGTGACCACCTCCACCAGAGAAATGGGCCAAAGCAAATGAAACTTCCCTAATATTTCATTTCTCTTCAATCAGCTACTGCCACCTAGAAATGACATTATTATGATGACTTTATTCATGGCAGAAGAGTTAACGTTGTTGAAGATTTAGTGCAAAATATGACCGTCTGTACCAAATCATTCAATTTATATGCAGAGACTACTGAAAATTTATTTTAGTACGGGCCATAAGCTAAGTGCAGCACAAGATTCATTTGTAGTGTAATTTTTATCAGCTTCTGTAGGAATAAAACTGTTCCTTTTGTGTTTAAAGGCTTGACATCAAAAGGCAAAACCTCACCCTGAAATTGCCTTACTTAAGATGGGAGAATAGTGCAGTTATAACCCTTAATATACACAGATTATAAACTAAAGAACTACTTTTACAGTAAGTCAAATTGTTAGATCATATTTTTATACCACTAAATCCTAGCAATATAAAAAAGTAATCAGTCAGGAAATCTACAAATGATTCAACAGCAAGTTGGGGCTTGGAAACAAAAAGTTGCATTGTACCCACCTGTATCAGCTTAGTTATAATTATGCAGATAAAATTATGTGTATATTTTTCATTCAGGAACCATTTACTCAATTCAGTTCAATAGATAACAATGGATACCCTGATGCATACAAAGCACTGTGTTAGGCAGAGTTATGCCGAGGCACAGATACATAAGAGATGGCCCCTGTTTTCAAAGAGTTCACAGTCAGATGGGATAGACGGACGGGTAGACAGTTAAGTCTAAGACAGGTCTGACTGTGAAAAGTGCTATAGGAAACAGTAGTGTAAAAGAAAGAGCTATTCATTTTGTCAGGAGGATTTAGGAAGGCATCATGGAGGTGAATGGCGAGTAGAACTATAAGCAGAGAAGGATTTCCCAAGTAGAAGAGTAATGTGATGGAGAGGATTTAGATTTGGCTGGAAGATAGAGTTTTGATAGAGAGTGGTTAGAGAGGAATCCATGTGGGGATGGGTTGGATTCGGTACATGGCAGGAATGAGAAGCCTACTCTGAAGGCCAGAGACACCTTGCAGACTCGCCCAAGAGCATTGACAGTGTGACTTGTGATTCTGCCTCGATCATGTTCTTTCTTCTGTGTGTACCTGAAATTGTCTCCTGGGGACTTTCCTTCAAAACTCAGCACCAATAAACATGTCCAGGTGAGGCCTTCCTCCACCATCTCCAATGGCATATGTGCATCCATACCTGGAGCCAATTTAACATTTGGATCAAACTGTGCTTGGAGTTCTGAAAGGCTGTGTCCATATGAGCAGCCAGCAGGGAGGAGGACTTCACTTCAGATACCATGCTGGCAAGGGTAGTCGTAGGTGGAGGTGGGCAGCAGACAGCTGGAACCCCTATCTGTGGTTGAGGAAGAACATAGGGTTTAAGGTAAAAATTTGGTAGGAATTTGTATAGAAATGGACATAGAATTAGATAAGATTTATGGAAAAAAATAATAACTTCCTTTGGTACATGTTAAGTTTGGTACATGTTAAGTCTATAACATGCTCATAGTTTTTTTTTTTTTTAATTCAGTACTAGCTGTAGACTTTTATAAACTTACAATCTAGATATGTATGAGCAAAAATAAAATATGTCACTTAGTTGAAGGCTCAAGGTTTTTACTGTGGAAATTTTAAACCTGAGATTAAGTATTATTAATATAAGATAAAGAAACACATTTCTAAAAAATTCTAGGTATAAATATTTTAATAAGACAACTGAATGTCTGATGGGGTATATACTACTTAGGGAGCTATAGGTCACAATTACTAGCAGAAGAATGCTGCTGATGTGAAAATCAACAATTAGCTTTCAAATGTAAGCCAATTCATGACTGAATAAATCCTGTTTCAAGAATAAACTTAGATGTGTGTTGAAGGTAGTCATGGTTCCTACACTCAATGCCAAATCACTCAATCAGGTCAGCGAAAGGGTAGGCAGATCTGTAAAATGATGCTCTGCAAGACATAACTGGTGAGTTTATGAGAAAAAAACTTGAAGCTTCAGAATTTGCTTAAAGTTATAATCTCAAGAAGAAATGTAGAATTTAGTTTGCTGCCAGCTACACTGGGGAGAATTGGACTGTGAAGAAAGCTGAGTGCTGAAAAATTGATGCTTTTGAACTGTGATGTTGGGGAAGACTCTTGAGAGTCCCTTGGACTGCAAGGAGATCCAACCAGTCCATCCTAAAGCAGATCAGTCCTGGGTGTACATCGGAAGGACTGATGCTGAAGCTGAAACTCCAATGCTTTGGCCACCTCATGCGAAGAGTTGACTCATTGGAAAAGACCCTGATGCTAGAAGGGATTGGGGGCAGGAGGAGAAGGGGACAACAGAGGATGAGATGACTGGATGGCATCACCGACTCGACGGACATGGGTTTGAGTAAACTCCAGGAGTTCGTGATGGACAGGGAGGCCTGGTGTGCTGCGATTCATGGGGTCGCAAAGAGTCGGACACGACTGAGTGACTGAACTGAACTGAACTGAACACTGGGGAAACTGTTGACATTTTCTAAAGGATAAAAAGGAGTTATGTTGTTGTTTTATCATTTGCTATTCCAAGTGTTGATAGTTTTGGAGTTAGGATGTCTTTTTCCATGTTGAATTCTACTTAAGAGGAGAGAGGAGGAAAATTTGGAGGGCAAAACTGATCCTACAAGTGAGGAGAGGAAGATGAGAGCATGAGGAATAAGTGACTGGGTATGAAAAATTCTTGACAAAGTTAAAGAAGGTGGGAACAGGATCAGAACTGGGTGGGTGGTGTGGGGCATGCAGAAAGGAAGATTGTAAAGGGACGAGCATACAGGCACAATTTAGGAAGGAAATTCTTCCAATTTCTTGTGGAAATTGACCACAAGCTGATTCTAGGGAGAAAGCAGACAACAATATCAAAAGTAGATATTCAGTTCAGTTCAGTTCAGTTCAGTTCATTTCAGTCGCTCAGTCGTGTCCGACTCTTTGCGACCCCATGAATCGCAGCACTACAGGCCTCCCTGTCCATCACCAACTAAAAGTAGATATTAGCTAGTGCCAATTCATATGTACGGAATGCATTCCTCTTGGGATGATGATTAAGATGGCAAAAAAGGAAAAAAAAAGGCATAGAGACAAAGAGGAAATTGATTTTGAGATGATTAGAGATCTCTACTGGAGAAGCAGCAGCAGAGATCTTTGCATAGTTTCAAAAATGATAGAACAGAAAGAAGTTTGGGGATTTTAAAGGAAAAGAAGGAATCAGCATGATCAAGAGAAGAAAGGGGTTAACCTGAAACAGTGATGGGGCTGACCGGTGGGCGTGTCCAGTTCTCTTTTGTTTTAGCATGGAGGTGATCAGAGACTGTCTGAAAGCCACCAGGCAGCCTCAGAGGAATCCAAGAGAACTCACAACAAAAGACCAGGAAAAGTGCTTTAAATAGGAGCACAGAATCTAAAATACAGAGCAAATTCAGTAAAAATAGACCAGCACAGCACAGCCTCAGCAGTGGCTCGCAAACATTTTCCACTGTTGTAGGCATGATTGAGAACATTTGTGTGTTCCACGCTCTCATGGGAGTATATAATTTCTGGCAAATTAACTGTAATTTCACCTAATTCTCACCCAGTCAAGAAAGCCTTCCAAGGTGCGGGATTGAAAGAGAGACATTGAATCCCCTCCCATTTATTCAAATCCCTCACATGCATGAGCCAGAAAACAAGAGAAAGGGCGGGTCCAGGGCTGAGGATTAAGAAGCTAATGTGCCATCAGAGAAATGGTCAGGGGGGCTTTTGTGTCTCAGCCATTTCACGTTAAGAGAAAAGGAAGGAGCCTGCGGACTTCCGGCTCCGGCTCATGAGAACCTCTGATGAAGTTGTTCAAATAATAACGAGTCTTGAGAGGACAAAATTTGTTAAAGAGGAAAACTGTGGGTGAGGGGAGAAACCTGAGGAGTGAGAAGGAGAGGAGATGACCGCAATGGCGGCAGAAAAGAGTCTGGGAAGGGTCCTCGGAGCGGAGATGGGACAGGGTTTCACAGTCGGGCAGAGACCAGGCGTCGCCCCGAGGTCTAGGGTCCACGCTGGCTGATGAGGCCACCTTGCAGGGATGTCCTTTTGTCCTTCTGGTGATAAGAGGCTGGTATGTCTGATATATTAGTTCTTTTCCTCTCTGCCCCCTTTCTTCCATTTATGAAATCCTCTGGGGCAACGTGTATTTTTTAATCTTTAAGTACCACTCAATCATAGGGGATTTTCCACAAGGACTTACAAAAATGCAGATTACACAGTAAACATGCTCTTCAGTCAATAAAAGGCCTGTTTCACTGAGCAAATTTCTTTATGATGTTTAACTTTGGTTCAGGTCCTGATTCCGAGAAGTGAAATTTGGTGGCGTGAGAAGAAAAAAAAAACAAAACGCCGTGGAAAAGAAGAAAACCCCAAGATAGCCATTTCCAACCCCACAATCAGACCTTGTTTATGTGATACGGACTCAGAGCTTTCTCTTGAAAAATGCACGCGATTAAGAAAATACTTTGAGAACCTAATAATAGGTCCCTGAAACCCGAGATCCACCTCTCATCTTTCTAACTCTTGGGAACGCAGTTAATAAGAACTTATGTTTTTAATACACGGATTCTTAGCAACAAAGTAGTTCTTTAATTAGTACAAAACTTGAATAATGCATCGTCTATTATCTCGCACGGCACATAGCATTCAGAAACTTGTACTGGCAGATTCGTTTACATATGTCACCGCGGTACCTGTAATTTAGTTTAATGCCAGGACAGTGTGCCAAGTGTGTGTCTGTGTTTTAAAGCTTTCCCCAACAGTTGTTTCATGGGGCTTCACAGTAGTAACTAAACCATGTCTATATTAGGAAATTTAGTGACTGTCCCTTGCAGGTAGCTGTAATATTCTTCCCTCACACTAATATTCTTCCCTCATACTAGGGCACTGAATGGGCAAGTTTTTTGGAAATGATTTAATACCATTGTAAAAAAAAATGGAAAATACTGGCCGAAGATGTAGTTGGTTTGTTGTTGGTAATTTTGCCAAGAGAAGTGCCGCCTTTTAAGTGAGTTAAATCAAAATAAAAACAAAGGACTTGAAATAAACATATGAGACCCAGTCAGATGATTCAGTCACAGGAAACATCAGATGCGAATGATCTGACAAATCTTCTTTGGATTTAATTTCTAATTTCCCACACCATGATATGCAGTTTTCTGATCCAGGGAATCATTTCTTGGCTGAGAAACTGAGCTTTTCCCACATGACCAACTTACCCAAAAGGAAGAGGTCCAAAAAAAGGATGCATTCCAGGTCTCTTCTCCATCAATCTCCATCAGAGTCATCTTGTCTCTACAGGTGCTGCAGCTAGATGCTTGGAGTGAAAAAGGACTCCGAAAAAAATGAGGCAACCTCAACTCACAGTTATTTAGAATGACTCCCCTCTCTCCTGAGGAATTGTCAGTAAAGAGTGTTTAGTTCATCCCCTCACTCCACACCAAGTTTAAATGGGCAGATACTAGCAGAGTTTTAAGTGTTTTATCCTGACTTAAGTCCCTGAGATTTGGAGCATATTGTTGGTCCGAATTTCTAACCAGTATAAACCTTAGCCATCAATATCCAAATGGAGAATTCCTCCCTTTGGTATTCACAAGCATAACATACATAATCCTTTATCTCTGGCGAGGCCATTAGCTTTTTGGCCTTTGGCTGGTTGATGTATACAGCATCTCTCGTTATTGCCTGTGAGTGTTCTCAACTGACTTGCAAACCCTTTGATCAAACCAGCTAGACCTGATTTTCCAGATGATTCGAGAGACAAGGCACACATCTATCAGCTTTACAGGTCCTGGCAAGCCATCAAGACCCCATGTTCCCCCACTCCCTTCATTGGAATCAAAGGTAAACAGGGAGCCAGTTCTCATTTAAATAAGTAGCATCAAGATCTTGCCTCGACATTCACCGTTGTAGCAGCAGAAGAAAAACAACAGTTGAAGTAAGAAAAAGGTTTCCTTGGCAAGGATGCCAAACTAAATAATGACACCCAAAGCAAAAACACGCTGCACTGAAACTCAACTTTAGTCATTTCAGCCTACTTAAAACAAAGCTTTTTTTTGTGATTTCAAAAGTGAACATTGTACTTTGCTCTGGCAGCCATTTCTATGTTTTTTGAGTGATCCAATTATGCATAAATTCTCTGCCTAAAAAAAAATTCTCTGCCTACAGGCCTTTCAGCACCTCCATCCCATGAGTGATTTGAAAACAGGACTGAAAATTTCTATACACAGAGTGTCTGCCCTCTGCTTCCTCAACTTTTAAATCATACACTTTGAGTGACATTGTTTTGACATACATTGTCACTGTGTATTTTCTCTCCCTCTCTTTTATGATTTTGGAAATATTTGTAGGAGATCCTGTCCCCTAGAATAGGGGTCCCCAACCTCTGGGATCTAATGTCTGATGATCTAAGGTGGAGCTGATATAAAAATAATAAAGTGCACAACAAATGTAATGCTCTTGAATCATCCTGAAACCCTCCCTCACCACCCTGTCCATGGAAAAATTGTCTTTCATGAAAACAGTCCTAGTGCCGAAAAAGTTGGGCACACTGGGAAGCTCAGAATTCATCACCTTGTCATCCTTTTTTGCTTCATTAATGCTGTCATCCTATTGGCTGGACTTTGGCAGAATTCTTTGAAGTTGCTGTGTGTGTGTGTTGACCTTTGGAATTTGTACAATTTTTAGTAAGGGGGCAACAAACAGAAATTTGCACTTCAAAAATTTGTGTTTGAATAACTGAAGCAGCAATGTCAGGTCTTCAGGTCAACAGTGACATGTATGTGTGGTTGGTGAAAAGCTGCCTGGGCTAGCGGAGTATGAATGGTCCACGTTTGAGAACATAGTGTGGCCTAAAAGGGGTTAAAAAAGCAAAGGAACACTTTCTCAGGCCCCGTTTTTCCTTTAGGGGAATTCAGAGCTTGAATTCTTGAATTGCTGGCTAGGTCCTTAGAGAAAGCTCCCTTTTAGAGGCCACAGTTCTTGGTACCTCCTGAGCTAGGTCCTAGAACAATTCTTGGTTGACTATTTTTTCTTCTAAAATTACAGAGATAGCCCTATCATTTTTACTAAATTCCTAAATGTGCCATTACATTCTGTATCTCAGGATACTTTTTTTAACCTCTCTTTATAGCAGCATCGGCAGCTCTTAGTTAACTTTAAAAAAAAAATCATCTATTTATTTGGTGGCACTAGGCCTCAGTTGGGCATGTGGGATCTAATTCTCCGACCAGGGATTGGCACCCCGCCCCTGTATTGGGAGCATGGAGTGGTGACCACTGGACCACCAGGGATTTTGTTTAGCTCTTTGTCACTGCAGAACAAGTTGATTGAGGGTTGCCTCTCACACTGGGACCAGGCAGGGATGAGCAACACATATGGTGAAGCCAGAAATGATACTTTCTACCAGGGCTGGGGCTCCTAGGGAGTGGCAAAAATAGACTGTAGTCCACCAGTCTCCTCTGCCCATGGGATTTTGCAGGCAAGATTACTGGAGTGGGGTGTCAGTTTCTGCTCCAGGGGATCTTCCCCACCCAGGGATCGAATCAGCATCTCTCTAGTTTCCTGTATTGGCAGGCAGATTTTTTACCACGAGTGACACCGGGGAAGCCCGTGTGTGTGTGTGTGTGTGTGTGTGCACGTGCACATGCACACACAAGCATGTGTGTGTATAAGTGTGTGTGTGTATAAGTGTGTGTGTGTGTGTGTATAAAACTGCATTTTCCTTTTTTTTTGTACCACTCTGACAAAATTCTGTCTTCTTTGCTTTCCACCCCCCCCTCATTCTAGATATGCTAGCTAGATAATGTTATCTATAAGTGGAGTTTCAATTGCCTACTATATAGTGAGGATTCTCAAATCTGCATCTTAAGACAACACTACTCATTAGGGTTTCAGAGTCACATAGCCAACTAATTACTAGATAGCTGCTTTTGAATGTCCCACATATACTGCAAGCTCAACCTGTCCCAAACAGTTATCAGATATAGACTCCCTTTCATCCTGTGACTTGTGACTTTCATGTCAGAAAACAGCATCATCTTTAACGACACTTGTTCAAGACATAAACCTGAGAGACCTTTCCTTATTTCACCCATCTAATCAAACTAGATGGTTCAGATGGTAAAGAAACTGCCTGCAGTGCAGGAGACATGGGTTCAGTCCCAGGTCAGGAAGATCCCCTGGAGAAAGGAATGACAATCCACTCCAGTATTCTTGCCTGGAGAATCCCACGGGCAGAGGAGCCTGGCAGGCTACAGTTCATGGGGTCCCAACGAGTCACACATGACTGAGTGACTGACGCAACAGTCAAACCAGTTACCTTTGACTCTGCTTCCCCAAATCTCTTGATCTACCATCTTGCTCCATCTTTGGGGGCATTACAGCATACACTGTGCACCATCTCCTGCCTGGATTATTGGCTGGGCTCCTCACCTTCAGCCTTGGAGACCGACCTTTCTAAACTATAACTCGGACCTACCATGCTCCTGCCATGAAGACATCAATTGTCCTCCCAAACCTGAACTGTTTAACATCACTTCCCAAGTCTGCATTTTTGGATTCTGTATACTCCTATGTCCTTATCTCTTTACCTTCTACCTCTTGAATGGGATCCTTCAGATATTCTCTTTTACCTCTTGACCTTCCCTTGTGCTGTTTGTTGCCTTTTACCTGATTATGTTTGCCCTTCCTTGTAAGTGGATGATGCCCTCAACCTTCAGATTTTAATTAGACATAGCTGAGTTTCAGAATCTTTTTCTGATACTTAACTGTGGTTTACAGCATCCTCTGTTGCCTCCCTATGCACCTGCACATCATAACAATCCCTGTGTATGTATAGGATTGTCTCTTTAGGAGTTTCTTTTTCATTCTGCCTCCACTGTGAGGGTAGTGACTTGTCAAATGTTTTTAATAGGTTTTCCTGGTGGCTCAGATGGTAAAAAATCTGACTGCAATGCAGGAGACCCAGGTTTGATTCCTGAGTTGGGCAGATACCCTGGAGAAGGGAATGGCAAGCCACTCCAGTATCCTTGCCTGGAGAATCCCATGGACAGAAGAGACTAGTGGGCTATAACTCATGGGCTCTCAAAGAGTCAGACATGACTAGAGACTAACATTTTTACTTTTTTTCTTTTCCACTACGAGGGCAGTGAGTTGTCAAATGGCTAATAGGTAGTGTGTAATTAATAAATATTTTGGGGGAAGAAAAGGACAAATGAATGCATCAGAACAGGGCCATAATACTAGCAGAGTCTGTCCTACAAATAATATATTTCCTTCCTTTCTGAATTCAGTCCTGGTAGAATCATATGCAATTGAACAGGGGGATGAGGTTAAGGAAATGTCAGGATTTGTAGGATTCTTAAAGATGGTCTTTCTTTTATAGATGAAATAATAAAAATACAGAGAAGGTAAGTTACTTCATTATCATCCCATAGGATGACTCCTGTAACTCCTGCTATAGCATCCTCTTTTCTTGGGCTTTTTCATTTTTGCTACTTTGATATATATGAAATAGTAGCCCACATTTTGGTTTTGTTCATTTCTTTTAGTGTGCATATCCTTGTCTACTACTGACTTGAACATATTTTTAATATGTATTGACCAACTGGGGTTTCTCTTTATTCAGTTGCCTATTTATATCCTTCCTTCATTATTTTTTATTGGGTTGTTTCTTTCTTGCACATTTTCAGGAATTTCTTATATATTCTGCATACTAATCCTTAGTCATTTAAAATGATTTGCACATATCTAGTAAAATCTAGTACACATAATCCAATATAATCTGTGACCTAGTAATCTTTAGGCATGTACCCTTAAAAGAAACCCATACAGGGCCAAGAAACATTCAAGAGCATTGTTGTTGTGGTGCTATTTGTAAAGGCAGAGAATTGGAAATAGCAAATATGCATTCAGTAAGAGAAAGAATCATTTAATGAGGTTATATTCACATAAGGGCTTCCCAGTGGCTCAGTGGTAAAGAATCGTCCTACCAATATAGGAGATGTAAGAGACACATGCTCAATCCCTGAATCAGGAAGATCCCCTGGAGAAGGAAATGGCAACCCACTCCAGTATGCTTGTCTAGGAAATCCTATGGACAGAGGAGCCTGGCAGACTACAGTCCAAGGGGTCGCAAAATAGTTGGACACGACTGAGTGACTAAGCAACAACAACATTTATAAAGTAAAGCAAGACATAATGCAGAATAATGTTTTTTCCCTAGGAAAGAGAATAGGATAAGGGTATTCAACTGAGTCTCCAACCCTTTACTTCTTAAAAAAGATTTGTGGAAAATACAGCAAAATTAATATGTGTTGATTCTAGTTGTGGCTATATGGATTCTGTTACATTGTTCTCTGTATTGCTTATGCATGCCTGAAATATTTCCCAATTAAAGAAAAAATGGCAACAAGGTATGTTAGAATCTTCTTCTAGGCAGAAGTGATGGAATACACACATTTTTGAGGCCTGGAGAAACAAGATGCATTTGAGGAACTTATAGAAGAAGTGAAGGGTTCTAGTGATGGGAAAAGATCTAGTGAAGGAGGTGGTGGGAGAAAGGCAGATCATGAAATACTTTGCTAGCTGATGCAAAGTTACAAGAGCTGTAGGCCTATGAGCACTGTGAATCCTAGAAGGACAAACACATCCTGAGAATAATAATATTTAATTAAACCATTAGAATCCATTTATATGAATATACTTTAGAAGCTGAAAAGGAACTCACAGATCATCTGGTTCAACGCCTTCATTTTCATTTTTTCCCATAATTCTGAATCAATAAATATTCATTTTTCTGTATTTTCCACAAATCTTAAGAAGAAAAGATTTGCAGATCCAGTTGAATACCTTTATCCTGTTTTATTCCCAGAAAAAAGAAGTTCAGAAAAGTAAAATTGTAAAGAAGAGAGAGGGATCATTACAGTAGTTTTTGTTATACATTGAAATGAATTAGCCATGGATTTACATGTATTCCCCATCCCAGTCCCCCCTCCCACCTCCCTCTCCACCCGATCCCTCTGGGTCTTCCCAGTGCACCAGGCCCGAGCACTTGTCTCATGTACCCAACCTGAGCTGGTGATCTGTTTCACCCTAGATAATATACATGTTTCAATGCTGTTCTCTTGAAACATCCCACCCTCGCCTTCTCCCAGTGTCCACAAGTCTGTTCTATACATCTGTGTCTCTTTTTCTGTTTTGCATATAGGGTTGTCATTACCATCTTTCTAAAGTCCATATATATGTGTTAGTATACTGTAATGGTCTTTATCTTTCTGGCTTACTTCGCTCTGTATAATGGGCTCGTTTCATCCATCTCATTAGAACTGATTCAAGTGAATTCTTTTTAATGGCTGAGTAATATTCCATGGTGTATATGTACCACAGCTTCCTCATCCATTTGTCTGCTGATGGGCATCTGGGTATATTATGTAAGAATATTGGGATACATCTAGATCTTGGGATAAAGCCAGGCCTGCGGGACCCAGGGGACGCCTGCGGCCCGGGACCGCTTGATGCGGCACGAGCGGGGAGGGGACCCAGAGCGAGAAAGGGAGTGGAGCCGCAATCTTACCGAATCACTGCCATGAATAATGTTCCTGGATGGGGAAAGAGATGGCCAAAACCAGGATTAAACTGCCCAGAAGCTCCCCACATTTCCATTGCCAGAAAGCCTACAGCCATAAGAACAGGATAAAAAAACAAAGCTCCATGTACATTATTCCTTGTCAAAAGAAGAAACCTATAATTGCCATCAAAGTAAGGACAAAGAATTCCCTCCACACATCCAGCCCTCTGATGTTCAGCCCATCTGAACACTAATGCAAGCAGTGGGAACTTTCAGGAAGACTCTGCCCAGGTTCTACTCTCACAGCAGAGGCACAACCAGAGTGATGATGATGGCCAAAGGCAGAGGGCCTGAAAAGCCAAACTAAGAAAAGCCAAATTAAGAAAGAGGGAAACAATAAACTCTGATTATAAATTGATCTATATATGGCATCTTGTCTACCCTCAGATGCAGAAGACCAAATTCTTACTGCAGCTAACGTGGATTTTAGAGAAGAGTAAAGTGCAGCAACCCCTACCTGCCAACTTGGATGCAAAAGTCCCCACGGATGGTCCCAGGCTTGGAGTCTGCAGGGTTGGTCTCCCCAAGCATCACTCGAACGGTCTTCACAACGTTCAGTCCCTCCCAGACCTCCATGGACAAAAGAAGATATGGTTAAGGAAAAAAATCAATCTCAGCAGAAAATCTGAAAACTATTAATTCAAAAAGAAAATAAAAGGCTCCCATAAAATGACAAAAAAAAAAACCACGAATATTGGGATACATCTAATTCAGTAATTCAATCTATTTATACTGGCTGACCTTTTAAAATCTAAAAAAGCTTTTATTTCACTTTTATTTCTTTTTTTTGGTTAGGACTTTAAATTTTCTCAATAATTATATATATATATATATGTATATATGTATATATGTACATATATGTATATGTATATCTTCCCTGGTAGCTTGGATGGTAAGGTGTCTGCCTACAATGCGGGAAACCTGGGTTTGATCCCTGGGTCGGGAAGATCCCCTGGAGGAAATGGCAACCCACTTGATATATACTTGATATATACAAGTATACTTGATATATATATCCCATATTCATGCCTGGAAAATCCCATGGACTGAGGAGCCTGGTGGGCTACAGTCCATGGGGTCGCAAAGAGTCGGACATGACTGAGCGACTTCTCTCTCTCTCTCTCTTATATGTATATCTACCTATATATTCTTTTTTGGAAGATATTTGTTTTGCAGTACTGTGTTGGTTTCTTCCTATTTGCAGGACAGTATTGGCTGACTTCTTAATTGATGTGATAACTAATTGTACTGCCGAGATAGTAGGTTTTTTGAGAGAGTGGAACAAAGTTTACATCAGTTTTGATTAGGAGGTATGGATAATGTTTTGACAAATGGAACATAACAAGATAGACTTTTGAGCATCAGGCAGCTAAAACCAAATGGCCAAGTACCTGTGATATAGATTTTTTAGGAGGAAGAGACATAGAACCTTGTAGAGAAAGGCACACTAGAGTTAAATGACCTCACAATTGTGTCTGGATGCATTCTGTTTGCTGGCTGATCAATATCAACCTGGATCTATCTATCAATAGGCTTTTATGGCTCCAGTAGAGACTATCTCCTTAGAGAGCCCAAAGCCAAGAGGTAATTGTGAAGAAGGCCTTCTGTGAAGACAGCCTACAAAAGATGACTAAGGGGTCATCACCATTGAGATGGGTTACTGGAATTTTTCTTAGGAAATTTCTTCGGATATGAGCAGGTTGTAAAGCCTTCGGAAGCACCAGTGATATCCATCTCTGACCAGTGAGCCATCTACCCGAGGCTCACTGTCAGGTCCAACCCCAGAGGAAGATAAAAGGAGACAGCATGAGTTACTCTGTCCAAATTAGCTCATCCATCAGCTCTCCTATCATAATTGGACTCACATTCTCCCAGTTAGAGATGCTGGTATGTGGACACCTAAGGGGCTTAATGTCTCCTTTGGAATGAACACATGGGGCTAATCAGAGAAGACATTCTTCTGAAGATACCTCCAGGAGCTTTTCCACAGTATATCAATACTATGACCAACACTATGATGAATCACGTTAGTTAATTGCATTTTAAAAGGACTAGGGAGCTTTGTCTTAAAGGGATGAGATGTAAGACTGGCAGGTTTCAACATGTTGATGACAAGCTAGACCAAATAAAATACATCACAACTTTAAAATTCTCTTGGCCAAATCTTATTCAGACATCTTCAGGTTAGCTCCCTCTGTTTTATATGCTCTTGGAACTCTGCATTTTCCTTCAGTTCAGTTAAGTTCAGTTCAGTTGCTTAGTCATGTCCAACCCTTTGTGACCCCATGGACTGCAGTACACCAGGCTTCCCTGTCCATCACCAACTCCCAGAGTTTACTCAAACTTATGTCCATTGAGTTGGTGATGCCATCCAACTGTCTCATCCTCTGTCATCCCCTTCTCCTCCTGCCCTCAATCATTCCCAGCATCAGGGTCTTTTCAAATGAGTCAGTTCTTCGCATCAGGTGGCCAAAGTATTGGAGTTCAGCTTCAGCATCAGTCTTTCCAATGAATATTCAGGGCTGCTTCCCTTTTAAGGGAAGCAGTTGGGTCTCCTTGCAGTCCAAGGGACTCTCAAGAGTCTTCTCCAACACCACAGTTTAAAAGCATCAGTTCTTCGGCACTCAACTTTCTTTATAGTCCAACTCTCATATCCATACATGACTACTGGAAAAACATAGCTTTGACTAGACAGGCCTTTGTTAGCAAAGTAATGTCTCGGATTTTTAATATGTTGTTTAGGTTGGTCATAACTTTTCTTCCAAGGACTAAGATTTTTTAATTTCATGGCTGTAGTCACCATCTGCAGTGATTTTGGAGCCCAAAAAATATAAAGTCTGTCACTGTTTCCACTGTTTCCCCATCTATTTTCCATAAATTAAGGTAACCAGATGCCATGATCTTAGTTTTCTGAATGTTGAGCTTTAAGCCAACTTTTTCACTCTCCTCTTTCACTTTTATCAAGAGGCTTTTTAGTTTTTCTTCACTTTCTGCCTTAAGGGTGGTGTCATCTGCATATCTGAGGTTATTGATATTTCTCCCGGCAATCTTGATTCCAGCTTGTGCTTCCTCCAGCCCAACATTTCTCATGGTGTGCTCTGCATATAAGTTAAACAAGCAGGGTAACAATATACAGCCTTGACATACCCCTTGTCCTATTTGGAACCAGTCTGTTGTTCCATGTCCAGTTCTAACTGTTGCTTCCTGACCTGCGTACAGGTTTCTCAAGAGGCAGGTTTGGTGGTCTGGTATTCCCATCTCTCAAAGAATTTTCCACAGTTTGATGTGATCCACACAGTAAAAGGCTTTGGCATAGTCAATAAAGCAGAAATAGATGTTTTTCTGGAACTCTCTTGCTTTTTCTATGATCCAACAGCTGTTGGCAATTTGATCTCTGGTTCTTCTGCCTTTTCTAAAACCAGCTTGAACATCTGGAAGTTCATGGTTGAAGTCTGGCTTGGAGAATATTGAGCATTACTTTACTAGTATGTGAGATGAGTGCAACTGTGTGGCAGGTTGAGCATTCTTTGGCATTGCCTTTCTTTGGATTGGAATGAAAACTGACCTTTTCCAGTTCTGTGGCAACTGCCGAGTTTTCCAAATTTGCTGGCATATTGAGTGCAACACTTTCACAGCATCATCTTTTAGGATTTGAATTAACTCATCTGGAATTCCATCGCCTCCACTAGTTTTGTTATTAGTGATGCTTCCTAAGGCCCTCTTGACTTCACATTCCAGGATGTCTGGCTCTAGGTGAGTGATTACACCATTGTTATTATCTGGATCATGAAGATCTTTCTAGTATAGTTCTTCTTTGTAATCTTGCCACTTCTTAATATCTTCTGCTTCTGTTAGGTCCATACCATTTCTGTCCTTTATTGAGCCCCTCTTTGCGTGAAACGTTCCCTTGGTATCTCTAATTCTCTTAAAGAGATAGATCTCTAGTCTTTCCCATTCTATTGTTTTCCTCTGTTTCTTTGCATTGATCACCAAGGAAGGCTTTCTTCTCTCTCCTTGCTATTCTTTGAAACTCTGCATTCTAATGGGTATATCTTTCCTTTTATCCTTTGCTTTTTGCTTCTCTTTTCACAGCTATTTGTAAGGCCTGTTCAGACAACCATTTGGCCTTTTTGCATTTCTTTTCCTTTGTAGCATATATAAATATTTTAATTGGATACTTATTTGAGTAATATGTGTTCACTATAGACTCCATGAGTACAAGGACCACATCTCTCTTGTTTGCAAAATCCTAGAGCATTAGCCTGGTGTGTGGTTTACCGTAAGCACTCAACTCATACTTGTTGAATGTATAAGTGATTGAATGAGTGAATGAGTGCAAGAATAAAAGAAGAGTGAATGAATGAAGGGTGAGTTAATCAGTGGATGGTGCTGATGGAGCAGCAAGAATACTAATCAGATGTGGCTGTATATTTGATCAGTCAACTTGAGGTGGGGCAAGGAACAGCAAATGTTTTAAGGGCAGGAAGGGAAAAATCTTTGGGTCATGGTAGTACCAAGAATCTGTTTCTGAGAATAAAGGAAATTACTTCTCTCTGGAAGTACTGCAGAGTCAAATTTGACCTATTTCTTCTCTATATTTTATTCTTTTCAAATTTTGTTTACTTGTTTGTTTACAGCTGTGTTGGGTCTTCACTGCTGCGTACAGTCTCCGTCTAGCTGTGGTGATTGGGGGCCACCCTCTAGTTGCAATGTGTAGGCTTCTCACTCCAGTGGCTTCACTTGTTGTGGAACATGGGCTCTTGGACATGAGGTCAGTAGTTGTGGCACAAGGATGCTCAGAGGTGTGTGAAATCTTCTCAGACCAGGGATTGAACCTATGTCTCCTTCTTTGGCAAGCAGATTTTTAACCACTGGACCACCAAGGAAGTTCAAATTTGACCTAGTTCTTAATTTTTCTTGGGTCAAACACAATTGAGTTGCTCTGAGGGGTTATTGAAATGCTGCCCGACAACCTCAAAAGAGAATGAAATCTCCAGGAGGACCGTGAAATTGTCTCTTTAAATATAGCTTTAGTCATTATGAAATTTGTATGTTTGGGGCCTCAGTAATCCTCAAAAGATCTTTACACAATGCTTCGTTGTAACTGGCATTGTCTTTCATGACTTAATTGAACTACCTGTTCATAAGATGACTCAGGACAAGAAGACATTGCATAAATATGAAATATTATTACTATACCATGACCATTTGATTTCAGATGACTTACCTTAAAGAACAGTGTATTCATGTCATACTTTCCTGTGACATTTAAATCTTGGTTTATGAGTTTCCCAGCATAGGAAATATAGAAAAATGCAGAAGAACATAGAATGGAATTGCCCATGTGAGTTAGTTATCCCTCTATTTACCTTATATTGGTCAAAAATATTAAAGTCTTATATGTTGTATAATATTTTATCTTCGGTTCTGGGTTGAGGAACAGAAGTATAGATTTCATGGTGATCATCACTATCTTCACTTTGAAAACTGATACATCAATTCATTTTCTGGTTCAGAATAAACTCAGAATGTCACATTAATATTGCTTCTTTTGAACATGTCATGTGCACTTACAGGCTAAAGAAGTAGTTATAATCAGGTCTGATTTTGATGTATTGCTTATATAATAAGGGCACACCATTAATATTTTCAAAATACCACCTCCTTGGCCTCTTTTTATTGAAATTAAATGTGTATATAGCAACTTGAAAGCTTTCCCTTCTTTTTTTGGAATAGACGATGATTCACTTTTTTTTTTTTTAAAGGGATAAACTTTATTTTTAAGAGCAATTTTAAGTTTCCAGAAAAGCTGAGCAAAAATTACAGAGAGTTTCCATTACCTCTTCTCTCTTCCACCCCCACAGTTTCCTCTATTATGAACATCTTGCATTAGTGTGGTACATTTTTACAATTCATGAACCAGTTTTTGTATATGATTACTAACTAAAGCCCATAATTTACATTAGGTTTCACTTTTTGTGTTGTCCTTTCTATGGATTATGACAAAAGCATAATGTCAGTATCCAACAATTACAGTAACAGAGGGAACCATTTTACTACCGTAAAACTTTTGTGCTCTACTGATTCACCCATCCTTCCTTCCCTTAAACCCGTCAATGATTTCATTTTATAAAAAGTAGAATCATATTATTCTAATTCTAATATAAAATGATTCCAGAAACATGGCAAAAACTAAAGGAATATATATAATATTTTATACTTGTTCTAGTTTGATATTATTTTTTTCATCTTATTACTCCAAACTCTGCTTTTGAACAGTCCATTGACAAGTATGAATTTAATGAATTTCGAGGCTTTTGAATTAATTCTTTTCATCTATTTTTCTGTCTAACACTGGACACCTCCCAATACCCTCCAAAAAGGAAAATGTCTGAAATAAGAACAGGAATGTTCTTTCTTCCCTCCCTCTTTCACTGAAGGTGAGAGACACTGAATTATCAATTGCGGTTCATTTGTTAGTACAATTACCTCTCACCCCCAGGTTGCCTAAATCATCACATATCCCCAGCAGTAACACCATTTTTAGCACCACCAGAACATCCTGAGGAATTTTTACTAAGTACCTACACGGACATGATCCTGCCAGTCTTGACCTAGCATAAGGTCATTCTCTGGATCCCTCAGACTTTCCCAGTCCTCCAGACAGGGCGCTGGAATAATGGAAACCTTTCATTTGGCATTACCAAACAATCAGACTTAGATCCCTGGGATGGATATTCTTTCTTCTGACATAGCTGGTGTGTGTTATAGAATCAAAGCACATAAAAAGATGGCAGAGGCAGCATCACTCCATTCTTGACCAAAGGAACAGGAATTTCCCAGCTCTGTAGCTCTTGAACTACTTAAAGAATAGCCTGTCTAGTTCTTCTTTAGCATTCATAGAATCCAACCCATCCTCTAGAGCATGGTCCTTAATTGCTTTTCCTAGTAGTTCAAAAATAAAACATGTTGAGTACACTGCCATGGCTGCTCTTCTAGTTAGTAAAAAGACTATGTTGAGTTTGAAAACAGCAAACTCTTTTCATGTCCAGGTTACTTTTAGTAACCATTATAAATTATTACTTTCCTCCACATCAGAGGTGCCTTATGACTAGAGAATAAGACAGCAGTGCCCCCTCCCACCCCCGCCATGCTCTTTAACAACGGCTCTTATGTTTCTTTAGTAAACTCATAATGTTAATTACACTGTACATCAGACGGAGCACCTTCCATCAAGGACCTCAATGCACCTTACAAATGCTATGAGTCATCAAAGTTCTTCTAGAATGGAGGTAAGTATTCAAGGCCACAACTTTACAGTTAAAGAAGCACAGACAAGGTAAGTGTTTTTGTTTTTTAAAGTGGGATATGTTTTAATCAAGAGATTTGGTCATCATTTACAAAGGCAGAGAAACTCAGTGAATATTTATTGAATGAAACTCAATGAATAAAAATGAATGAAATGATCCTGGCTTTGGTGATCCTGGCCATGAGCACCTGCACCATATTAATTATGTTGATAAGCTACAGATAAATAGATCAGAAATTATCTACTGCTAGATAATCAATCTTCTCAATGCTCAGTGCAGAAAATAGCTATTTAACTATCATAATGATATAGCAAATCTAGAAAATGGAAATGGCCAAAAATTTTGTAACATGATACAGAAACATTGAAATTTAGAGCAGGAAGATTCCAGAGATTATTTTGTTAGCCACTTTCATATTTCACAGGAGAAAACTGAGATCCAGAAAGGTTAATAAATGGCTTGCAAGAAATTAGTCAGCTTTTTAAAACCTAACTTTTATTTCTTTATACTTCCTCCTGTTTCAGGAAGGGTTTAATTTGGCTTGTCTCTCAGATGGTTAAGGCCATTATTAATGACAAACCAGACTCCTGACCATAATCGATCCATCTTCTCACTGAATTCTATTTTAAAATAGAAAGTTTCAGGGGTGTTTTTTCACACCCTAATTGTCACAAAACCATAGGTTGTGAAAGCTCTAAGGAGGCCACTTTTGTTGATCTTCCTATTTTGATTTGTAAGAAATCTGATAGTTCAGGCAGTTTAGGGGAATCATTCAAAGTCCCATGACTAGCTACTGGCAGACAGAGGTTGAGAATCCTCATTGTCACTCCTTTGATTCCTGGGTTGGGAAGATCCCCTGGAGAAGGGAGAGTCTACAGACTCCACTCATCGTGGGCTTCCCTGATGCTCAGACAGTAAAGAATCTGCCTGCAATGCAGGAGACCTGGGTTCGATCCCTGCATTGGAAAGATCTCCTGGAGGAGGGCATGGCAACTCACTCCAGTATTCTTGCTTATATGTACACGTATGAAAGTTGTTCAGTTGTGTCCAACTCTGTGACCCCATGGACTATACAGTCCATGGAATTCTCCAGGCCAGAATACTGAAGTGAGTACACAGAAATATCACTGATCTGGAGTTTTAATCTATTACTCAGGATGCCAGTAACCAAAAACACCAATATAATTTTGTGCTGATTTTTCTGAAAAAAGGGAAAAATAAACATGCTAATGGTAAAGGATTTCAAAATGAAAATTAAAAAAACATGCAGGGCACATCATTAGGTCAGTAGTATTGTTAAGATTTCACTCATTCAATATGCGCACTCAGGTGTTTGTAAAAAAAAAAAAATCACATCTATTCATTTAATGTCTTATAAAGAGAATCCCATGTTAATTAAAGTACTTTAATTAAACCACAACCACAGTACTTTAATTAAACAGGGATCACCAAATATACCAAGAATGCTTGAGTAACTTTGGACAATTTTTTTTCCCCTCTTATTTTATAGCCTTCTTTCCTGTACAAGTTGGCACAAAACTATACACTCTGGATCATCTAGAATATATTTTTTAAAAATAAAGAAGTCTAAAATGAAAGCTTCTGTAGTAAATCAATCTTGCAATATAATAACACTTTTTATTTGCAGGGTGTTTTTAACTGGAGCTGGTAATGAACGTGGGCAACTCTGAGATCACTATGAACTGGTAAAATAGATAGCTCCTATTATTGAGAGGGAAAAGGTGAGGACTAGGGTGTGGGGGCAGGGTGGTAAATGAAGTCATTAAAGAATTTCCTTGTGTCTCACAAAAATCAAGTGCTCCTACTGTGTACTCAACTTTAATGGTAGATATTGCAGACTTAGGGAGCTTGTACTGAGTTTTGATCCTGATTCCTAAAATACTTCTAGATTTACTTGCTGTAACTGAAATTTATCAGCTTCCTCATTGGCTCAGTGGTAAAGAATCCGCAGGAGACGTGGGTTCCATCCCTGGGTTGGGAAGATCCCCTGGAGAAGGAACAGCAACCCACTCCAGTATTCTCATCTGGAGAATCCCATGAACAGAGGAGCCTGGCGGGCTACATTCCATAGGGTGGCAAAGAGTCAGACATGACTGAAGTGATTGAGCATGCACGTACTGATATTTACTCTGCCACATTTACATCTTGTTTCCTTGACATATGTAAGTTCATGTATGAAAATGATTCCCTGCTATTATTTGTATAGGAAATTAACCACAGAGCTCTCCATTACTCTGTTTATCTCTCTGTGATACTAGAGTCTTAGAAAGATTGTGGGTGGAATTTGTACTATGAGTTGAATATTAACAAGATAAGGAGAAGAAACAAATTTCTTCTTTCCTTTAGAGCCCCAGACTGGCCCTAGTAAGCAGGAACATCAGCTCAAGCTGGATAGGCTTGTATGTCCCAACCCTACCCCCAGTTCAGTTCAGTCGCTCAGTCGTGTCCGACTCTTTATGACCCCTTGAATCGCAGCACGCCAGGCCTCCGTGTCCATCACCAACTCCAGGAGTTTACTCAAACATATGTCCATCGAGTTGGTGATGCCATCCAGCCATCTCATCCTCTGTCATCCCCTTCTCCTCCTGCCCCCAATCCTTCCCAGGATCAGGGTCTTTTCCAATGAGTCAAACCAGTGCATGAGGTGGCCAAAGTATTGGAGTTTCAACTTCAGCATCAGTCCGTCCAATGAACATCCAGGACTGATCTCCTTTAGGATGGACTGGTTGGATCTCCTTGCAGTCCCAGGGACTCTCAAGAGTCTTCTCCAACACCATAGTTCAAAAGCATCAATTTCTCGGCGCTCAGCTTTCTTCACAGTCCAACTCTCACATCCATACATGACCACTGGAAAAACCATAGCCTTGACCAGATGGACTTTTGTTGGCAAAGGAATGTCTCTGCTTTTTAATATGCTGTCTGGGTTGGTCATAACTTTCCTTCCAAGGAGTAAGCGTCTTTTAATTTCATGGCTGCAGTCACCATCTGCAGTGATTTTGGAGCCCCAAAAAATAACGTCTGACACTGTTTCCACTGTCTCCTCATCTATTTCCCATGAGGTGATAGGACCAGATGCCATGATCTTAATTTTCTGAATGTTGAGCTTTAAGCCAACTTTTTCACTCTCCTCTTTCACTTTCATCAAGAGGCTCTTTAGTTCCTCTTCACTTTCTGCCATAAAGGTGGTGTCATCTGCATATCTGAGGTTATTGATATTTCTCCTGGAAATCTTGATTCCAGCTTGTGATTCCTCCAGCCCAGTGTTTCTCATGATGTACCCTGCATATAAGTTAAATAAGCAGGGTGACAATATACAGCCTTGATTTACTCCTTTTCCTATTTGGAACCAGTCTGTTGTTCCATGTCCAGTTCTAACTGTTGCTTCCTGACCTGCATACAGGTTTCTCAAGAGGCAGGTCAGGTGGTCTGGTATTCCCATCTCCTTCAGAATTTTCCAGTTTATTGTGATCCACACAGTCAAAGGCTTTGGCGTAGTCAATAAAGCAGAAATAGGTATTTTTCTGGAACTCTCTTGCTTTTTCTACTATCCAGCAGATATTGGCAATTTGATCTCTGGTTCCTCTGCCTTTTCTAAAACCAGCTTGAACATCTGGAAGTACCCCTACCCCCAGTTCCCCATTAATATGGCACAACAATTTAAAGGGATCACTTCAAGACAGTTTAGGTTTTCCAAGTAAAATTAGCAACCTCTGCTTTATAAATGCTTTGTTCTACTAGCAAAGTCCTGAAATTTTAACATGCTGCTCGTCTTTTTGAAGTACAGTCCTCCCTAGGTATCCTAGAGAGAGACTGGTTTTAGGACCCCCACGGATACCAAAATCCACAGATGTTCAAGACCCTTATATTATATAAAATGGCCTAGTTGAGTCAACCCTCCATATTTGCCTATTCTGCACCTGTGGTTATGGAGGCAGACTGTACAGGAGAGTTAGCAATGACATTTAGCACATGTAGCAAAGCATTTCAAACTCCTTAAAGGAATACATTAATATTCTATTTTATTCCTGTACTGTCTAGGAACAAATGCCTATTTCTATAGATTTTTCCCTCTAGCAGTCTCTTACCTTCCTTTCCTTGTCTAGTCTCTTAACTTCAATGTGAAATGGGCGAGGAGTCTATAAAAAATATTCTAGGTTTGTATCTAAATGGGGATTAGAAAGAGAACACTGACATAGGAAAGTTGAGATTGAGAAAATTTTTCTTAATTCTTCCCTAGAGCTAATTGATAAGGAAACCCAGAGGTAAAGTTTTAATCAATGGTTATCATACTTACGCTTTCCAGGTGGCACAGTGGTTAAGAATTGTCCTACCAATGCAGGACACACAGGAGGTGAGGGTTTGATCTCTGGATCAGGAAGATACTCTGGAGTAAGAAATGCAACCCAACTCCAGAATTCTTTGTCTGAAAAATTCCATAGACAGAAGAACCTGGTGGGCCACCATCCATGGTGTCACAAAGAGTCAGACACGACTGAACATGCATGCACATCATACTTTGGGGTCTTAAATCTTCCACCATCTGTTAATACACAATTGTTTAACAGCAGCTGAAATGGAATCCTCGTAACATCCCTTCAAGTTAAATAGATGATTTGAATTATTAGCATTATTTGTTAGAGAAAGAAATAGGAATGTTATTGTGTGTTATCTGAATCCCCAAAACACTGATGGTGAACAACGGGGAAGTCTGACATGCTGCAGGCCATGGGGTCACAAAGAGTCAGACATGAATGAGCAACTGAACAACAACAAAACATTGGCAACCTAAGTGGTTGCTAAAAGTATAACTTCAAGTTCTTGCCCTAAGAACTTAAATTCATGTTAGTTTAACAAACAAGGTAAGTGTGTGCGTGCTTTGTCACTTCAGTCATGTCCGACTCTTTGCGACACTACTGACTGTAGCCTGCCAGGCTCCTCCGTCCATGGGATTCTCCAGGCAAGAATACCAGAGTGGGTTCCCATGTCCTCCTCCAGGGGATCTTCCTGACCCAGGGATCAAACCCGTGTCTTTTATATCTCCTGCTGGCAGGCAGTTTCTTCACCACTAGCACCACTGGGAAGCCCAACAAACAAGGTAAGGAGCTCTCAATTATGTTTCATGCACTAAGCTGGTTAAAAATTGTAACATACTTGAGAGAAGAGAATCAAAGTTAAAGTTAGCTTTCAGGCCATTGCTTTCGGCTTTTAAAGTTATGACTGTTTAGTATTACATACTTTTTAACATACTATGTTCTGTAGTTGGAGAAGTGTAGAGACCAATGTGATACCTAATAACTACTCAGATATAGGAATAGAATGAAGAACCAGTTATTTCAAACTAGGATAAAATTTAAATATATTTTTATATATAAAATAGAAATATAAAAATGTATTTGCCAAAGCTCCTGAAAATTACTAAAATTTCTGAGCCAGTCTATCAATGATAATAACTGAATTTTTATTGTTTGCAAACTGTGGTTCCAGGTGCTGAAAGGATCAGAAATAAGAGCCCAAGGGGCTTATTCTGGGTAGTATTCATGACTAGGTGTGCTTCCACAGAGTCATGCTCACTGTTTTACCAATAACAAAAGTCTTAACATCATTTTTCTGCATTATCTCCTCAATAACTTTAGTTTATATAGACTCCCACTTTCAGCGGAATCTGTAGAACTGTATCTTTTTACCTTCCTGTGATCAAAGCAAAGTGATTTTTACAAAGCAAAATTATAATGTTCATTCTGCAGACAACAAACTGAAGTTGTTAAGAAGTTACGTGAATTATTCAAGGTCAAGGGAACTCTCCTAACTGCCCCATTCATTTTCTTTCCACTAACCTTCCTCTCCTGAAGGACAATTTGGGTTTTCTAGTAAAAAGTTCAAGGCACTTGATAATTTTTTTCAGTGGAACTTTCTCTAATTAAAATATTGTGGCTTTAATTAAAATATTTTCTTTGCAGTAATGCCATTACAAAGAAAAGAAGGGAAAAAAATCTCATCCCATTCACCCAGCTTCTCTTTCTAGGTAATTTTTGTGCTCATATAAAGTTTTAAAAATTAGATTGTATCACACAAAGTGCTTTGTGTTCAATAAATATTGAATGACTGTTGTACTAACTGCTTGAATGAACTTCTGCCTAAAAGAATTTTGGCAGCCATGGCATGTATTCTCTGCCCTCCGTCATTTATTTGTTTTCTTGTTTTCTGAATTAAGTTTTGCTGTTTGGTGTTGAAATCCATGTCCGATTCTCCTTTGTTTTTATTATCCATGGCACTAAACACTGTGCACTGAACATAGTATGTGCTCAATAAACATTGGTTGAATGAAGGAATGGCTACTTGCACTGGGGAAGATAAAACACATCAGTGACAGTAGATTTCTCCTTTCTGAGCTTCCTGATGGCTGTGCTGGATTTCTTCCATGGCTAGTAGCAACTGCTAGCAACTGAATGCCTTGCTAACAATTCAGGCTCTCACATTTCTGGTGTCTTCTTCAGTAGCTCCGTGGTTCCACACAGGTAATCCATAAGTGTTTGTCAGATGAAGAGAGGAAGTGAAGAGAGGAAGTAAAGGGGGAAGGGGAGAGAAAGTAGCTTATATGGATACTTAATGATTGTTACGTGCTCTCTAAGGGTGGAGAACTGCTTTAAATGCTTTTCCTGGATCATGTTATTTACTGCCCTCAACAATTCAATAAGGTGGATCCAACCAGTGTCTGCATTTAACAAACCCAAAACACAGGGAGAGTAAGCAATTTGTCCAACTCACATAGCTGGTGAGTGGTAGAAACAGGACTCAAATCTAGTGTTCTTTATCACTGAGTGATATTGTCTTTTATACTAGCTACGCAGAGTTTCAATATAGCACAAGAGGAAAGAAGGAAAGAAGGGCAGGATGGTTTCTAGTGAAACATCAGTGACAGTCAACACATCACAGTGGAGAAAGCACTAGAGAAATATCCCCAAATCCTATGTCCCAATAATAACTTTTCCTGATTCATGTAATTTCATCTTATGTCTCTGGACTCACTATTCTAATCTGCTAAATGGGTATAATTATTCTAAAATCACCTACTCAGGGTTGTTGTAAATCTTTATGAACACAGTTTGAACTGAATGAAGTATAAAGTATTAAGACCATGTAAGCTGAATATTTTGATAGCTCTTATATTCACAGCATATATTTTATCTGTATTCTCAAAAAATCTTCTTCACTTACTCTTTCTGCCCCCTCCTGATGTCTGTGTCAGAAGCTTTCTCTATCTATTTTATACTTTAACAAAACTTTATTACACAAAAGCTTCAAGCGATCAAGCCTCGTCACTGGCCCCGGATTGGATTCTCCTCCTCCAGAGGCCAAGAATCCCGGCGTCTTTTGTGGTTCAGGAGCAACCTTTCGTCTTGGAAGCTCATCCGGGATCCTTCAGGACAAGGTGAGGGTTCTTGGAGCTCTAGTTGTTTGTTCTCCCAGTGAACATGCTTTCTGCTGTACTTTACTAACTCTACGTGTGCTTGTGTGAATGAGTGACATGCCCTGCGCGAAGAAAGTGAGGAGCCCTGCTCTGTGATTCCGCAGTGACCTCATACGGCTTGTGGCAGAAACCCTGTCGGGTTTATACTGACCTGCCAACAGACTTCCTTGGTGGCTAGATGGTAAAGTGTCTGCCTACAATGCAGGAGACCTGGGTTCAATCCCTGGGTTTGGAAGATCTCCTGGAGAAGGAAATGGCAACCCACTCCAGTATTCTTGCCTGGAAAATCCCATGGATGGAGGAGCCTGGTAGGCTACAGTCGATGGAGTTGCAAAGACTCAGACACGACTGAGCGACTTCACTTTCACTTTAACAAGTTAACTTTATTCTACCCAGTAGAGGCACCAAAATGAACATTAATAGACTCTGTATAGATTCTTTGCAAATGCAGTTTGATAAAATACACAAATGTTTAATATTATAGATTTTAAGGAAAATTTTTATGATGAAGCATGGATGGAGACTCAGTTTAATATCTGGCACATCTGTCTTACAACATAATGGTGGGGAAAGTGGTTGGGGAAGGGGGTAAAATTATAGTCAGAGGAAAGAGCTCCACCTACTGATCTGAGAAGCCACTTCCCATCACTCCTTGGAAGTCAAGCTAATACACAACTTTCAGTGCACAATTATCACTACCACCATTCTGCACACACCCAAACACACAAACCTTATCATTTATTGCATATTTATTATTTGCCAGGCAACTGAAAGTCATTTTCATTAATTTGTTGACAACACTAGCAGTAGTAGTTAACCGCAGACCTGAATCTTGGTCACTTGGGCTCAGAGCCTGAATCTACCATTTTCCAGATGTGTGACTTTGGGCAACTTCCTTAATCTCCCCGGGTCTGCATTTCCCCATCTGCGAAACAGGGTTTGGAATGCCTTCTACCTCATTGGGTGGTTATGGGGATTAAACAAATCAATGTTTGTATAGAAATTTACAGATGCTTGGCATTGAATAGGTATTTGTGAGATAGATCTTAAAAAGGAAAAGAACAGATGAGGAAGCTGAAGTTGACACACATTTGTAGCAGATCTACACAGTCAGGCATTGAACACAGACTGTCTGACCCCTGATACACATGCTCTGGTGCAGCAAGCTGTAGAACTTCTCAATATGGGACTATATGATGGAAAGACAGCCTCAAAGACTAAGGACATGTATTTGGGTTCTTCCTTACTGATGATGATTTGCTGTTTGAATTAAATTAAATTAAATTAAACAGCTTACCCTGTTCCATCATATCTTTTCCATCCTTATCTTAGATTCCTAATCATTCTTCAATTTCTTAGCTTCTAGCTTTTGCCATAAGAATTTTCATGAAAAATAGCAATAATTACCCCAAATGATGGTCATCATAGAGCATTTCTCTTTTTACTCCCTTGTAATCTTGAGGGCCATTCTTAAGCATCTCCTTGATGTTGCTCACAAATTTCTCATTTCAAGGTTCTATATGAAGCTGATTGGGTTTTTTAATTTGTGTGTTTAAAATTTATTTATTTTTATCAAAGTATAGTTGATTTACAATGGCTGAGTAGTATTCCTTTGAGTGTGTGTGTGTGTGTGTGTGTGTGTGTGTGTAGCATCTTATTTATCCATTCATCTGTCATTCTTCTTTATATGTTCATAGTTTGCTTCCATGTCTTGGTTATTTTAAATAGCTGCTGCTATGAACATTGCTTTGAATGTATCTTTTTGAATTAGAATTTTCACCTTTTCAGGATATATGCCCATGAATGCGATTGCCAGATCATATGGTAAGTTTGCTTTTAGTTTTTTAATTAATCTCTATACTGTTCTCCATGATAGCTGAACCAGTTTACATTCCCACCAACAGAGTAGGAGGTAAACCCGATTGTTAAAATCACTACTCAGCTCCTGATATGAAGCTGACATTAGTAAAATAATCTGTTCACTGTGTTGAAACCATTCATGGCCGTCCTCAGCAGCAACTATTGAGGCAACAACTTCAGACTCATGGGAAGAATTTGGAATTTAGGTTGAAGGGTGGGACACAGTACCCTGGGTTGACTAATGATTCCTAACTGAGAAACATAAATAGGCTGAAGTTAAAGAGAACTGTTAGAGAAAAATTCTGAGCAGCAATAACTCTTAAAATGAAGATGAACAATACAGTGGTAAGAAGGGCAGGAGCATATGCTTTCTTTTCTCCCTAAATCAACATATTAGAAGATATGGTCACAATTTAATAATATGTGAGAAGGGATAAAATATTTATTTGGGGAATTTATTGGAAATCTATTATAACATTTAAGCATTAAAAAGCAGAGACATCATTTTACCAACAGAGTTCTGTATAGTCAAGGTTATGGTTTTTCCAGTAGTCATGTACGGATGTGAGAGTTGAATCATAAAAAAGTCTGAGTGCCAAAGAATTGATATTCTCAAACTATGGTGTCTCAGAGCCCCTTTGACAGCAAGGAGATCAAACCAGTCCATCCTAAAGGAAATCAACTCTGAATATTCACTGGAGGGACTGATGCTGAAGTTGAAGCTGAATCTTGAATACTTTGGCTGCCTCATGCAAAGAAATGAGTCACTGGAAACGACCCTGATGCTAGGTAAGATTGATAGCAGGAGGAAAAGGGGACAACAGAGAATGAGCTGGTTGAATGGCATCACCAACTCAATGGACATGAGTTTGAGCAAACTCCAGCAGATAGTGAAGGACAGGGAAGCCTGGTGTGCTGCAGTTCATGGGGTTGCAGAGTCAGACACAACTTAGTGATTGAACAACAGCAAAATATAGGTGGATCTCTATATTTTACATGGGATTTACAAAATTTGCTAAGTACCAAGGAAAAACAAATATAGTTAAAATCTTTGGAAATAGAAAAGATAAAGAAAAATTAAAGGACTGCAGGGAATTTAATCTGGGGGGGTGCAAAGCAATTAGAGATGACTTAAGTGTTTTCAAATCTATGGAATGTTATTTATTAAAGAACCAAGTATTTGCTCTCTATTTCAATAGAGATCAGAAATAGAAATGGGTTTAAGTTGCTGCAAGAGGTTTGTGTTTACAGACAAGAAAGAACTTCTTGATTAAACTCTAGAACTTACTAGCGAGGGAAATTGTGGGTCTTTGCTTCATAAAATCTTTAAGAATTGAAGAGGTAAGCCCTGGGTAATCTGATGTGGTGTTGGGTTGAAGCAAAGGCTTAACTGGAATTTCTTTAGGTCTCGTCAAGTTCTTAAATGCCATGATTGCAAAAATGAGATTCAACCACAAAGCAGGAAGAGAAGCAGACAGAACAATCAGACATGGCCCATTTAGCAACGCAGTTGCTACTCCTGAGTGAAAATTTTGGAAATCTGCTTTGAAGCAGAGTTACGAGGTCATCGCCAAAACATTGTGAACACCTTGGAGGGTCCTGGTCAGACAGTCATTTATTATTATTATTTTTTTTTTTTTAGACTTAGCGACTAGCCAATTTGAAGAGCAAAGGACATAATCATCATTTTCCATTTGTGTGGCAGTTTGTGACCCGTGTGTATGTATATGTCTATAAACAATAATTCATGTTTTAATAAATATGATATTTTAGGTAAATTTGTCAGAGACAGACAATGCAGTCAGTTATTCTGGGGCAGTTTTCTGATGGTATTTCGGATTGAAAATAAAAGCTGATGTTAATGACTGGGGTGATACTGAGAAAGTCCTCAAAACTTTATGAATAAAATTTATTTTACTTTATTTATTAATTTTTTTAAGCTAGCTTTTCTTAGCATTAAAACTGGAAAATTCTCATCCTATTGATATGATTAGCCATGTATATGGTGAACAGAGAGTTTGGGAGTAAATGAGGCTTCGATCAAGGTAAACTGAGAAATGCCAGAAAAGGCGGGCTGGAGTGGGGTTGTAGGTTTGTAACTCAGAATGTGGAAATGTGAAACACTGGCTTTCTTTCCCATCTTGGAGAAAGCCTCTGTGAATAGAACAAGGCTCATCAGCTATAGAAGTTTCAACAACACCAAGTCACAGAAGCCAAAATGGTCAGGGGAGACTTGGCAACACTCTCCTCTCTTGGCTGGGCGTCTCCTGCTACTGGACTTGTCCTCGCCATCTGACTCCATCCATGCCCACTGGCACTTCAGGGGACTCACCTTCCCACCAGGCTTGACTATGGGAGAAAGTGTATTGATCAGTCCAACTTTCCCAACAGTTACATTTTTCATTGTAAATGATCTATGAAACAGTTAATTCATATAAATCTACTCAAGAGAGACAGCTGACCTGTTGGCATGCTGATAATAGTGATTTAAATCTATAGGTCTCATGGTGTATTCACTAAGATAAGTGTCAACATGTAGCGGTTTTAGCAGTTTCTCCCCCTTCTCTCATTAATTGCCTTCCTCAAACTGAAACAAAAATATGATTTAAAAATATTATCATTCACATAAGTCAGACACAGAAAGACAAGTATCATATGATATCAATTATATGTTGATCTTAAGTGATACAAATGAAATTATTTATGAAACAGAATAGACATACAGATATAGAAGACAAACTTATGGTTATCAAAGAGGAAAGTGAGGGAAGGGATAAATTAGGAGATTAGGATGAACAGATACACACTACTATATATAAAATAGATAAGCAACAAAGACTAACTGTATAGCACAGGGGACTATATTCAATATCTTCTAATAACCTACTATGTATATGTACATAGATATGTACACATAACTATGGGCTTCCTAGGTGGTGACAGTGGTAAAGAACCCGGCTGCCAATGCAGAAGATGCAGGAGCTGTGGATTTGATCCCTGGGTCAGGAAGATTCCCTGGAGGAGAACATGGCTGGCTACCCACTCCAATATTCTTGTCTGGAGAATCCCATGGACAGAGGAGCCTGGTGGGCTATGGTCCATGGGGTTGCAAGAGTCAGACACGACTGAAGCAACGTAGCATGCATGCAGCATATATTATATAACTGAATCACTCTACAGTATACCTGAAACTATATGTTAAATCAACTATACGTCAGTGAAAAAAAAATTAAAAAGTGAAAATAGATACCATAAAAATTTCATTCAACTGACTGTTCTTTTTATTCCGGCCATGCCAGGCCTTAGTGGCAATACACAGGATCTCGTTACTGTGGTACATGGGCTCTAGTTCCCCAGCCAGGGTTCGAATCTTGGCCCCCTGCATTGGGAGCGCAGAGTCTTAGCCACAGGAGCACCAGAGAAGTCCGCCAAGTGACTATTCTTCTCAAGCTCTTACAGATGAGTGCTCCTTCTCTAGTCATTTAGGGTGACAGTGAGGGGACTGGGTCAAGACCTGGGAAAAGGAGGCTCTGAGAGGCTCTCGGTCTGTCTATCCAGTAGAGGATCTTTTTTTTGCCAGACCAGTGGTGTGATAGATGACTCACAAGATTAGGGGGCACATCTATCAAACACTTTGTATCTCAATCATTGTGAAATAGAACAGCCCCAGTATTTACTTAGATGTATATTAGCAATTTCCTGCATGCTTTACAGTGATTCAATAGAATGGTCTTGTCTAGATGACTGGGAATGTCTGTTGCCATACATCATAAAACTGTAGACATTCATGTGTTGGTTTCAGATAGTGGTGGATTTCCTAGACTGGTGCTCTACTGAATCTCACAACCACACTACCTCTGGACGTGTCCTTATCAGGGTTCATAAGCAAAACAGACCTTGGCTGAGGAGGTTTATGAATGGCAGTGGTCCAAGGAAAACCAGGTGCTACAGGAAATAAAATTGGTGATTCAGTCAGATGAATTCTTTCTTGTGATTCAGGCTGACCCACTAACTAATCATGGTGAGTGAGCACTCTGCTCTCAGGGGTAAATGTGATTAAATGTATAGTAAAGGTCTTAATCACTTTTCCTGACTGAAGCGCTTTCATAGAGATTGCTCTATTTAATGCTTTCAGAATTTCAAAATGGAGGAATCAGTTCCATTGTGGTAATAAAATTTATTGGTGATACAATTTTAGCTATGTTATATGTTTTACTTCCTATCTTTGCTCAATATTGAAACATGGAATACATTATTATGTACTCAAGGCATTTTGCTTCTGAGCTAGTTTCATACTTGACAATGAATGTATTTGTTCTTGTTTTATTAGTTTCTTTTTTTAGTTTGTTAAATCTTTAAATTTTAAAGCCCTCATATATATGCGTACATCTACGTGTGTTGTTTGTTTCCTTTATTTGTTTATGCTCTCTCTTTAGGATTTAAAAAAACTACTGAATAAAAGCAAATAGATTAATACATAAGAAAACTGAGGCCAAGAGCAAATAGCACTAAGAAAATAAAGCAGGACAGGAGTGAGGAAACATATATATCAAAGTATCTATAGCATATACTATAGCTCACCTATAAAATGCTATTATAGCAAAACTATTCTTGCCTAATTCAGAGGAGAAAGTCAATGCAGTGATGAAGCACTTGCTTTTTGCCAGCAGGCAGATCTGGGTTTGTACCTCAACTCTACCATTTACTAGTCTGTCATTTGGGGCACATTCTGATGTCTATCCTGTGAAATGCAGATAAGAATAGTGTTTACCTCAAAGCCCTATGAATGAGTATTAAAGAAGATAACCCATGTGAAATGTTTAGCATGATGCCTGGTACATAGTGAGGTTTCTCAAGTGGTAACTATTTTTATACTGGTGACTATTATTTAATTTTTCCATAAATTTATGATTGAAAAGAGGAGTTCTTGGTTGCCTTTTCTCCCCGCCTTAATAGCTTTATTGAGATCCAGCTGCCTCTTAAACATGTGTATTTTTTTGAAAATTGGAGAAGGCACAAGCCCAGTGGACCTCGATTCACATGACACCATTCATGTACATTTTCTTCCCAAGCACAGAGTGGGATCTCTCAGTGACACTCCTGACATGACTTCAGGGCTATAACCAAGTGTCTGATTTACTTCAGGCCTGCTTTATCCATATCACTTCCAACTTTCAAGGCCTATATCCATGTCTCCTAAAGGTCTTTGATGACCTGTTAATAATATATTAGTTAGTTTTATAAGCCAGGTGAGTTTGCAGAGTTGTAGTTTTCTGGTTTGGCTTCTCTCTGGGATCTACTTGTCTTGGCTACCTCTCATTGCTCATGGCCTGGAGACAATGGAATCTTCCCAGGGCTTTGGCAAAGACCTTGTACAACCTGTAGGGATCCTCACCTAATCCCTCGGTCTATTCTTCTTTATTGAGGAGCTGTCCCTGATTCACTGCCATGGGCACAACCACTTACTTAGAGTGAAACTTTGATCCTGAAACGCAAGAGTCAGCCTAATGAAGCTGAAGCTGCCTTGGGCAAGATCATGGCTCACTATGCATTTTGGGGGAATACAAACCTTATCCTCTTTGGTACAGCCAAAGAGGATAAAGGCTGGTTGTGGAAAAGGAGAGAGGAGACCTCCTTGTCCTTTCTAAAAATATTTCATGACGTTAAGAAGAATACTGAGTTTAGTTCTCAGCACTATTTCTTTCTTGCGGACATCTACTATAAGGAAAATAAATTATTCTCCAGAAACATCTTTTCAAGCCCCCAGTATTTTCCTTCCAATGTTTCTTCTTAAAATGTAGAAATTAAAGTTTAAATATAAATAAGATAAATTCAAAACCAGGAGAACTTTTCATCTGAAAATAGGTCAGCCCTATTTGAGGTGATAGGCTTAGTGTTCCCGTTCTTGAAATGAGCTTGTCAAGCACTCCTTCACATTTCCCCAGCATCTTCTGGGAACCTTTGCCTCTAACAGATAGTCAATTAAGTAGAGTAGTTTAATTGCTAAAATAATATTTCCACACTGTGTTTATTTCTCCTAGTAAACTCTTACTGGAGTAAATTCTGGTCTTGCCTTTCACATTTTTCTATGGGCTCTGAGTTTGTTCTCCCCTCAAATTACTGAATATGATTACTTTTGGTGGGCTCTGGAATCAGTAGGGATGGGGGTTGTAATTTCATCTCAAGCACTGACTAGTTCTGTAACTTAGAGCTTAAATCCTAAACATAAATTCTAAATCTTCTCGTTTGTAAACTGAGTATTAATAATATGGGAGTGAAGATTAATACACATCAATTGCTTAGTCCACTACTAGTTCATACAATTTGTGTTAGCCACTATTATTATTAGTTATCATTATCTCAATGTAAAATGTTAACTTTAAAAATGATCAATTCCAAGGATATGAATGTATAATTTACAAAAGAAAAATTCAAAAGGCAAATAAACTTATGAAGAAATGTTCATATTTACTAAGCATAAGATAAATGTAAGCTAAACACTAAGAGATGATTTTTACTATAGACTAGAAAAACTTGAAAATAATAATCTCCTATGTGGTCAAACAGGGAGGTGGCACTAGTGGTAAGGAACTCACCTGCCAATGCAGGAGACATAAGAGACAGAGGTTTGATCCCTGGGTCAAGGAGATCCCCTGAAAGAGAGCACGGCACTCCAGGATTCTCATCTGGAGAATTCCATGGGCAGAGGAACCAGTGGGCTCTGGTCCATAGCGTCACAAAGAGTCAGACACGACTGAAGTGATTTAGCACACACACACTGTCAAACAGGCAGGTTTAGACCTAAGTGTGAGACTGTAAATTGGCATAACTTTGGGGGAATTTAATACTGTAAGTGTCAAGGGTTAAAAAGTTTCCACACTCTTTGACCCTACAATTGGGCACATCTTTTATGGAGATAAATCAGTGAGATTAACAAAGATTTTTTTAAAGCATTACATATAATTTTGAAAAACATGAAACTAATGTGTGAAAATAGATGAATGAAAATTCCTTTCTACTAATGAAGTTTAAAAATAATATTCTCAAAGAACATGGAAGGTTAGGAAAAGTAGTCCTATGATATTATAAAACTGAATAGTGTGTATTATCTCATCTCATTAACATATATCAGTTCAGTTCAGTTCAGTTCAGTCGCTCAGTTGTGTCCGACTCTTTGCGACCCCATGAATCGCAGCACACCTGGCCTCCTTGTCCATCACAAACTCCCGGAGTTTACTCAAACACATGTCCATTGAGTCGGTGATGCCATCCAGTCATCTCATCCTCTGTCGTCCCCTTCTCCTGCCCCCAATCCCTCCCAGCATCAGGGTCTTTTCCAATGAGTCAACTCTTCACATGAGGTAGCCAAAGTATTGGAGTTTCAGCTTCAACATCAGTCCTTCCAATGAGCACCCAGGACTGATCTGCTTTAGGATGGACTGGTTGGATCTCCTTGCAGTCCAAGGGACTCTCAAGAGTGTCTTCTCCAACACTTAACATATATATCATTACACATATCAGGGCTTCCCAGGTGGCGCTAGTGGTAAAGAATCTGCTGCCAATGCAGGAGACAGAAGAGACATGGGTTTGATTCCTGAGTAGGGAATATCCCCTGGAGAAGGTCATGGCAACTCACTCCAATATTCTTGCCTGAAGAATCCCATGGACAGAGGAGCCTGGTGGTCTACAGTACATAGGGGCTCAAAGAGTCAGACACAACTGAAGCAACTTAGCATGCACACAGATTACACCTACTAGTGATATCTTTCAGACATCTCAAATTTAATCTATCTCCAAATGTTTTTATTCTCAAACATGAATCCCTGAATCTGCTCCTCTTCTAGTCTCCATCCCCTCAATGAAAGGCAATTCAATCCTACAATTATTTGGGTCAAATACCTGGGCTCTTTCTTCAACTTCTCTTTTTCTTTTATAATCAATCCAACAGTAAATTCATTCACTCCTCCTTTCAAAGTATCTGCAATCTGGCCACTTTCCACCATCACCAGCTTCTTCTTCTGGCTCAGGCTCTCTGATGGGATCACTGCAGAGATCTCTTCACTGTGGTCCTTGTACCAGCCCTTCTGCACTCCATGCTCTTTTCATCATACAGCAGCCAGAGTGAGCCTTTAAAATATGTCCAATCTTGTCACTCTGCCCCAAGCCTCCAGATAAAAACAAGATCTATGCATTGGTCTGTAAAGGCCTTCCTGATTGGCATTTCTGCTCTCTCTGAATTCATTCTCTACTACTCCTCAAACTTTTTATTTCGGTCACACTAACTCCTTGTGTTCTTAATCACCACCAAACACCCTCCCTTTCCACTGGGTCTTTCCACCTCCTCTGACCTCCACTGAGAATGCTCGATCACTTCCTTAGGGATTTGCCTACCTGTCATTTCCCCATGTGACCACTAATGTTAAAAGATACTCCAGCCTTACCCCAATATTTCCTCTCCCTACCTCCTTAGACAGTCTTTTAGAATATCGCTAACTGTTGAATGCTTTATTTATACTTTGTTTGTTCACCTTCTCTTTCTCCAATAGAATAGAAGCCCTCTGAGAGGTGTAGCTTTTTGTTTTTGCTCACTGTTGGATCTCCATTACCTAGAATGCTCTCTGGCTTATTTGTTGAGTAAATAAACAAATGGACCAATGAAACCTATATCTCTAGATGCACTTGATGTTTTTTATTTTCTTGTTTATACTCTTCTATATTTAAAGTTTCAAAAGTGAGATTTTTTCATACTTATTATCAGAAAAAACCCCACTCTAAATGTTTTTAACCAGGTGCTTTGCTAGTATTAAAGGGCTGACTGAATACATGAATCTTCCAGTTTTCTGTACTTTGTTCTGGATCACTCACTATGAAATCTCAATCGGTTTGGGGCTGACTGAATACATGAATCTTCCAGTTTTCTGTACTTTGTTCTGGATCACTCACTATGAAATCTCAATCGGTTTATTAAAGGATGAAGTTCTTTGCCTTTCCTTGTCTCATTTCCTCTTTCTTGCATTAGTGAAAACATCACATTTCCTGCACTTTCTAAATCTGAATCAGTATCAGGCTGGTGACTTAACTCCTTACCCAGTCTTTCAATTTATTACTACTGCTACTGTCACTTTAATTATTTTGCTGTTTGTAATCTTAATTTTTAAATTTATTTTTCTTTTTGAAATGTACATTGAACTATATTTCATTAGAAAAATTAATTTAAGCCACATGGCCAAAATGCTTATGTCCTGAGCAGGTGCTATTGTCTCATTGCCCTCCTCAGATCAATACACACACACACACACATGTATGTTGAAGGAAGCGCTTAAAAATGTAAAACAAGAGAATAGGACACAGAATACTCTCCCTTCCCCCTTTCTACAGCCAACCCACACACACCTCTTCAACTCTCACCTCCACACAGAGGAGTTCTCATGGAAAAGAAGCTGAATCCCAAATAAACTGACCATAAGACACAAGAATTCCAAAGGAATTCTTGGCAGTTGCTCAGAAAGCAGGGTTGAAAACAACACCATCTCCCAAGAGCTGAAGCTGTAGCATGAGTCTTCATCTAACAGAAGATAGAGCCAGGCTGCCAAGCGCAGCAAAACATACAGCAGACTGGGGAGAAGTGAGGTCACTCCATTCCACAGCCACAGGCAACCCCCCACATCTGTATATTAAGCAGGCTTTTCCAGAGCAAGAAGTATCCAGATGGAGAGGCCCTTCAAGGGCCTAGTAACAGGTAGTTCTCTGATCTTATAACACTGATGCTGAGCTTGCCTATACCATGAACTGGTACAGCTGGAAGTATTTAGGACAGTGTTCTAAGGTTATAGCCAATGGAGGGAGGTTTTATCACACCCTTCTGGAAGGATGGTTTAGAAGGCCCAAGGGGGCTCTGTGTTGGCTCTAGTTGACCACTGGTGGTCCAGGGGCTCCCAGGGTATGGGCTTTCAAGTAAGTCCCCCAGATTGATGGAGAACAGGGTGAACACAACACCTAAGAGATAGAGGTTCAATACAATGCTTCATGACTTGGAGGTTCCCACTTCTTGTACAATATTAAAGCTGCCTTCTGCTTCTGGAAGTTCCCTGCATCCTCCAAGAGGATGGACCAGGAATGGCCCACTTGCTGTAATAATGGGTATTGTGGAGTCAGAAGGAAAGTCAGCCAACAAGCAGCGCTAGCCTGCAACCCAGACGCCTCTCCGAAGACAAAAGCTCAGCCTGCAGCAAAGCTGTTTGTAACCTTTAAATTTCTATCTTCCCCTTGAAAGTGAAAGTGTTAGTCATGTCAGACTCTTTGCGACCCCATAGACTGTAGCCCGCCAGGGTTATCTGTCCATTGAATTCTCCAGGAAAGAGTCCTGAAGTGGGTTGCTATTCCCTTCTCCAGGGGATCTTCCTGACCCAGGGATTGAACCTGATTCTACTGCATTGACCATCTGATCCAGCAGTGAAGCTCCAGGCTTCCCCTTGCACTTTTTCAAATACGACAAAAATTTTAATAGAAACATAGTTGATTTACAAAGTTGTAATAGTTTCAGGTGTACTGCAAGTAATTCAGATATGCATACATATATGTATTTACATATGTATATATGTACCTTCTATTCTTTTTGATTGTAGGTTATTGCAAGATATTGTATATAGTTCCCTGTGCTATACCATAGATCCTTGTTGGTTATCTATTATATTTACAGAACTGCGTATCTGTTAATCCCAGACTCTGTACCTCCTTTCCCTGTTTGGTAACCAGGAGTTTGTTTTCTCTGTCTGTGAGTCAGCTTCAGCTTTGTGAATAAGTTCATTTGTATCATTTTTTAAGATCCTACATATAATAAAATCTTATGATATTTATTTGTCTTTCTCTGTTTGACTTACTTGTCTGAGAAAACTGAACAAACCATCCTTTGAGGTCAGTGTATCTCTGCACATTGGAAGAACACTGATATCTATACAATAGCCCAGGTTCCTTGTTGTCAAGTTGTTTTTATATACACTATATTTTTCATCCTCAGAAGAACCATCAGATACTATTGCTCCCCATGACAGTGAGGAAACTGAGGCTCTGGGAGCTTTAAAATCTCACTGGAGAGCACAGATCTAAGAAGTGGTGGAGAGCATTATGGTAGTTTCGTAGCTAAGTCATGTCCAACTCTTGTGACCCCATGGACTGTAGCCCACCAGGCTCCTCTGTCCACAGGATTCTCCAGAAAAGAATACTGGAGTGGGTTGCCATTTCCAGGGGCTCTTTCTGACCCAAGGATTGAACCCTGGTCTCCTGCATTTCAGGCAGATTCTTTACTGACTGAGCTACAGAGAAACCCTGGTGGAGAGCATATCTGACTTTAAAACCCAGTCTTTTCACTTTCCCTAGTATCTATGGATGCTTCCCAGCTCTTCAATTTGTTTATTTGTTTATACACTCTCTCTTTTCAAAAAGAATTTGAAGAACACGACACCATTGTCACTGCTGCTAAGCCCTATGCTTTGCCTCCATCCTGCCTAAGCCTAACAGGCTGGGAAGGATGCCATGGGCTAGAGGTGACTGTCGGAGAAAGCTCATCCTGTCACCATCACTTGTCCCCTTAGCCTCAACTGCCAGAAGCAGTGAACTTGCAACAAAATTTGGATTGTGTCCAAGAGAGGCAGTGTTGGGGGTATTTGCTACAGAATGAATTCCAAGCTTAGTGAGAAGAATTTAGTTTGGTAACCACCATACCATCACTTCATGGCAAATAGATGGGGAAACAATGGAAACACTGACAGACTTTATTTTCTTGGGCTCCAAAATCACCGCAGATGGTGATTGCAGCCATGGAATTAAAAGACCCTTGCCCCTAGGAAGAAAAGCTATGACCAACCTAGACAGCATATTAAAAAGCAGAGACATTACTTTGCCAACAAAGGTCCATCTAGTCAAAGCTATGGTTTTTCCAGTAGCCATGTATGGATGTGAGAGTTGGACCATAAAGAAGGCTGAGTGCCAAAGAATTGATGCTTTTGAACTGTAGTGTTGAAGAAGACTCGAGAGTCACTTGAACTGCAAGGAGATCAAACCAGTGAATCCTAAAGGAAATTAGTCCTGAGTATTCATTGGAAGGACTGATGATGAAGCTGAAACTCCAATACTTGGCCACCTGATGCAAAGAACTAACTCCTTGGAAAAGACCCTGATGCTGGGAAATATTGAAGGCAGGAGAAGGGGACGACAGAGGATGAGATGGTTAGATAGCATCACCGTCTTAATGGACTTGAGTTTAAGCAGGCTCTAGAAGTTGCTGATGGACAGGGAAGCCTGGCGTGTTGCAGTCCATGGGATCACAGAGTCAGATACGACTGAGGGGCTGAACTGAACTGAACTAACAGGTGATCTTTGATCTAGAGTCTTCATTAGTAATTAACTGATTATTTTCTTTGGAAAATTATCTTTTCCTTTTGATTTTCTGGGAGAACTGCTTTTCTATCCTAACTTTAAAAATAATTGTAGTATAACTGATTTACAATGCTGTGTTAGTTTCAAGTGTACAGCAAAGTGATTCAGTTCAGTTTAGTCACTCAGTCGTGTCTGACTCTGTGATCCCATGAACCGCAGCATGCCAGGCCTCCCTGTCCATCACCAACTCCCGGAGCCCACCCAAACCCATGTCCATTGTGTCGGTGATGATATCCAACTATCTCATCCTCTGTCATCCCCTTCTCCTGCCCCCAATCCCTCCCAGAATCAGGATCTTAAATGAGCCAACTCTTCCCATCAGGTGGCCAAAGTATTGGAGTTTCAGCTTCAACATCAGTCCTTCCAATGAACACTCAGAACTGATCTGCTTTAGGATGGACTGGTTGGATCTCCTTGCAGTCCCAGGGACTCTCAAGAGTCTTCTCCAACACCACAATTCAAAAGCATCAATTCTTTGGCAATCAGCCTTCTTTATGGTCCAACTCTCACATCCATACATGACCACTGGAAAAACCATGGCCGTGACTAGGCGGACTTTTGTTGACAAAGTAATGTCTCTGCTTTTTAATATGCTGTCTAGGTTGGTCATAACTTTTCTTTCAAGGAGTAAGCGTCTTTTAATTTCATGGCTGCAGTCACCATCTGCAGTGATTTTGGAGCCCAGAAAAATAAAGTCAGCCACTGTTTCCACTGTTTCAACATCTATTTCCCATGAAGTGATAGGACCAGATGCCATGATCTTAATTTTATGAATGTTGAGCTTTAAGCCAACTTTTTCACTCTCCTCTTTCACTTTCATCAAGAGGCTCTTTAGTTCTTCTTCACTTTCTGCCATAAGGGTGGTGTCATCTGCATATCTGAGGTTATTGATATTTCTCCTGGCAATCTTGATTCCAGCTTGTGCTTCCTTCAGCCCAGCATTTCTCATGATGTACTCTGCATATAAGTTAAATAAGCAGGGTGACAATATACAGCCTTGATTTACTCCTTTTCCTATTTGGAACCAGTCTGTTGTTCCATGTCCAGTTCTAACTGTTGCTTCCTGACCTGCATACAGGTTTCTCAAGAGGCAGGTCAGGTGGTCTGGTATTCCCATCTCTTTCAGAATTTTCCACAGTTTATTGTGATCCACACAGTCAAAGGCTTCGACATAGTCAATAAAGCAGAAATAGGTGTTTTTCTGGAACTCTCTTGCTCTTTAGATGATCCAGTGGATGCTGGCAATTTGATCTCTGTTTCCTCTGCCTTTTCTAAAACCAGCTTGAACATCTGGAAGTTCACGGTTCATGTATTGCTGAAGCCTGGTTTGGAGAATTTTGAGCACTACTTTATTAGTATGTGAGATGAGTGCAATTGTGCAGTAGTTTGAGCGTTCTTCAATTATAAATATATATGCGTGTGCATTATTTTTCAGATTCTTTCCCATATATTTTATTACATATATGGAGCATAGCTTCCTGTGCTATAAAGTTGGTCCTTGTTGGCTATCTATTTTATATATAGTAGTGTGTGTATACGTTAATACCAATTTCTGAGGATATTGTTAAATATATTCTTATTCAATATTCTTTGAGGAGAAAACCACCATTCGTTTTTAGGAAGGGAAGAAGATGGTAACTAACTGTGGAATAACATGTAAAGTATATTATCTTGTTTAATCTTCTTAAATCCCTGTGTAATGGACTTCATTATCCCCCCCCCTTTTTTTTTAACCAGATGAAGAAATTTGGGTGGAGGAAAGTTAAGAAATAGACATAGACATAGACATAGGCAATAGAAGTCCTAATGAAATTCTCTTGGCCTACAAAGTCTATTTTCTTACTATCACCTTATGTACTCATTCTATTTATACATACGCAAGTATCAAGATACGTTGGACTCTGATTGGGCACCTAGGTCATCTTTGAAGTAGAAGAATATATAGGATGGTTTAGAATTTGAGAGTGCTGAAGAAAGTGGCTTCAGTCAGGTACAGAAATGCAGCCAGGCTTCCTGAGCTCTGTAGGAGGTTTGAGCATTGGCATGCCATTGGGATATCTATCTGTGACTTCCTTTGTGATCTGAAATCAATTGGTCTCTACATGTTCGTTTGTAACATCAAGATGTTGATACTCCTCACCAAAATGAACAGTACCAAGCTGCTTTCATGTATAAATCATCTGCAGAAGAAAGTTTAAATATTGACTTGTCTGGGGACAACACTGAGGGTTAGCAAAATGGCTTTCTCAGCTCTTTTTCTGATTTTGACTGATACAATTCTATTGCTAAACTTATACTGAGATTATGTGTTATTAACGATGCATCACTTATCTAGAATGTGATCTTCCAAAAGTTGCTTGCACTTCGGAAGGATCGAGTTCATCTCTGATGGAATTTAAGGGGTCTGTAGAAGTAAACTAGTTCTGCCAGTGTCAGGAAATCATGAGTCATCTTGACTCTCATGCTCTCTGACTCTGAATGAAGAAGGGCAATGTTCACATAGAAACCGTATAATTTGTCACGTTAGGAACAGACTGATCTTGTTCTAATGCTCTTGTAGAACTCTAGATACTCTTACATAAAGAGAAGTCTTCTGAAATTAATAAAATGAGTTTCAGCCTTAAGGAATGTGACTAATACATCTGAGATGAGTGACTCAAAACAAAAGAAGGGGGAGACATGTAGTTTTAGCATTTAAACAGATTTGAGTTATTTGACTTTTTTTTTTTTTACTAAAAAATCATAACAACTCACTGTTTGTATGTTTAAAACATGAAAATTTCTTTCTTTCACAGAGTTAAAGGTAGATCAACCACTGGACAGAAAAAGATAAATAATTTAGTTCCTAAAAGACAGTATTTTATTATTGTTATAAAAAAGGGCAAATACTTGATGCAGTTATCTGTGTATTGATTTCAGTGCATCATCTTAATCCCGTGATAATTTCCCAAGATAATTTTCTTATGTCCACATTTCCCTGAGTATTTTTTTGCCACTCCCAAGCATGAGTGTGTGTGGTTAGGTCTGCAGGCTTGTGGGGACAAGTGTACATACAAGTGCATGCCTAGGTAATAGCCAGCCCTTCAGGGATATCAGATGTGCTGAACGTTGGAAATAGGCAGTGTTCTGTGTTTGATGACCTTTGCCAAATTGTAAAGTGCAAATTGGCAAAGTGTATTTTATCACTCAGAAACATAGTTTTGGAGATGGAAGAGACACATAATTATCTAGTCAAATCCTTTATTATATGGAGGTGCGAAATGAGGGTTTTCTTATAGCATATATCTTTGCTTTTATAATTACACACTCCAGAGATTGTTTACCCCACCACACTGTGGGGTCCACAGTGCTTTCCATCATGTTCTCAGCACTCATTGCCTAGCACATAGTTCCTACTAAAAACCTGTTAAGTGATCAAATAGGTGAATGGATAAAAGAGAAAATAATAGAATGAGATTGTGTAAGCACACATCAGGAAGAGAAACTCAGATGTTTCTTATTTTCTTTCTATTTTATTGTCCCTGTGAGTTGTCTTTTTACATGAGTTAATCAACTCCTCATTCTCTTTTAATCCTTATTCCTGGAAACACCACCTATTGTTAGTTAAACTCGGCCCCTTTCTCCCCCTATTTTCACCTCTTTCCCAAAGCCTTGCTGAGTAACTAGACAAAAAAGCAATTTCTTTCTCAACTCCACTTTGCCTGAACATGCAGCAATGAGTCACTCTTTGACACAATAGAGCTTTCCATAGCTTGTATTTGCTATAAATATTTACTGCCCTGATATCTGATTTACTTAATATTAACACAAATGTCTCAGACTTTTGATATATCTACACTAGTCTCAGTATTTGTTCAAGATCTCAAATGACTTCAGGTTCTAAATTCAGTAAATATGGGATCCATTCCAATTAAGTTTCTCAACAAAGGTGAAAGCACTATGTCATTTTTGCCGGGGAGGAATGCTAGGTGTGCATTAAAAGAACATCTGTCTGTTTATCCATCTTTCTAGATGATGGTTGGTTGGCTGTTTAGTTGCTAAGTCATGTCTGACTCCTGTGACCCCATGGACTATAGCCTGCTAGTCTCCTCCGCTCATGGGATTTCCCAGGCAAGGATACTGGAGTGGATTGCCATTTCCTTCTCCAGAGTATCTTCCAGATTCAGGGATCAAATCCATGTCTCCTACATTGCCGGCGGTCTCCTGCACTGAAAGCAAATTCTTTATTGCTGAGCCAGCAGGGAAGCCCATCCATCTATGTACTTATCCTCAAATCCTCCTAATGGCCTCATGGGGCACAGATGTTCTTCCCCTTTCTTTTTCAAATGAGGAAGCTGTGATTCCAAGAAGTGGAATGACTTTTACAAAGGATTGGATCCAGGGTTCAAATTGAGATCAGTCTGATTCTCCAGATCAAGTTCTTTCCATGACATTATGTACTCACTTCTTCCCACTCCATAGTCTTTAAGAGCATTTAAAGGCACTGGGACCAACAGGTGGTCTTGCCTACCAGGACAGACAACTTCTTCTCTATCACCCCTTGCAGGCCTATAGATCCCAGGAAGGCATAGAGAACGGAGAACAAGGATCTAGACAGCTGTCTTTTTTCTTCTTTCTTTCTTTTCTTGGTTTAAACAAGATGAAAATTTATTTGTCTGCCAGATTTACTTCTCTCACACATTAGAGTCAAGGGTTACGATCTATGCTCTGTTCGTTTGCTCTTATATCACATCTCCAAGATCACTGAAAGGTCCAAGGTGGCTGCTCTAATGCCAGCCATCATAAAAGCATTCCTGACTAGCAAGTATGAAAAAAGGAGAGGAGAGTAGCATGCTGTATCTCTTTAAGGACACTGCTTCACAAGTTTCACTGCGTACATCTGGCATAGCCTATCTGTGGCAGAGCCTGAAATAGAAGCCAGGTTTCTATCTTCCTAACCAAGCTTTGCTCAACAATCTGTCTACTTTTTGGTATTTTTCAACAGGGTTATTGTTTTATTTTGTTTTGTTCTAAGGAAAACACTTAGATTTCTGTAGACAGCCGTTCTTATGCCACATCTCTCAGACCAGTTTATAGTGTCACTAAATGGGGGGTAAAGAGATATGACCTCTACCCCTTCTCAGAATCAAGACTCATTAATCTCCCCTTCATATCTATAGGGATGCTTTACTTTTTCTTAGCTGAGTTTATTTATTTATTTATTTATTTTTATTATTATTATTTTTTTATTAGTTGGAGGCTAATTACGTTACAATATTGTAGTGGTTTTTGTCATACATTGACATGAATCAGCCATGGATATACATTTATTCCCCATCCTGATCCTCCCTCCCACCTCCCTCTCCACCCAATTCCTCTGGGTCTTCCCAGTGCACCAGGCCCGAGCACTTGTCTCATGCATCCAACCTGGGCTGGTGATCTATTTCACCCTAGATAATATACATGTTTCGATGCTGTTCTCTTGAAACATCCCACCCTCGCCTTCTCCCACAGAGTCCACAAGTCTGTTCTATACATCTGTGTCTCTTTTTCTGTTTTGCATATAGGGTTATCGTTACCATCTTTCTAAATTCCATATATATGTGTTAGTATACTGTAATGGTCTTTATCTTTCTGGCTTACTTCACTCTGTATAATGGGCTCCAGTTTCATCTATCTCATTAGAACTGATTCAAATGAATTCTTTTTAATGGCTGAGTAATATTCCATGGAGTATATGTACCACAGCTTCCTTATCCATTCGTCTGCTGATGGGCATCTAGGTTGCTTCCATGTCCTGGCTATGATAAACAGTGCTGCGATGAACATTGGGGTGCACGTGTCTCTTTCAGATCTGGTTTCCTTGGTGTGTATGCCCAGAAGTGGGATTGCTGGGTCATATGGCAGTTCTATTTCCAGTTTTTTAAGGAATCTCCACACTGTTTTCCATAGCGGTTGTACTAGTTTGCATTCCCACCAACAGTGTAAGAGGGTTCCCTTTTCTCCACACCCTCTCCAGCATTTATTGCTTGTAGACTTTTGGATAGCAGCCATCCTGACTGGCATGTAATGGTACCTCATTGTGGATTTGATTTGCATTTCTCTGATAATGAGTGACGTTGAGCATCTTTTCATGTGTTTTTTAGCCATCTGTATGCCTTCCTTGGAGAAATGTCTGTTTAGTTCTTTGGCCCATTTTTTAATTGGGTCATTTATTTTTCTGGAATTGAGCTGTAGGAGTTGCTTGTATATTTTTGAGATTAATCCTTTGTCTGTTGCTTCGTTTGCTATTATTTTCTCCCAATCTGAGGGCTGTCTTTTCACCTTGCTTATAGTTTCCTTTGTTGTGCAAAAGCTTTTAAGTTTCATTAGGTCCCATTTGTTTATTTTTGCTTTTGTTTCCAATATTCTGGGATGTGGGTCATAGAGGATCCTGCTGTGATTTATGTCGGAGAGTGTTTTGCCTATGTTCTCCTCTAGGAGTTTTATAGTTTCTGGTCTTAGATTTAGATCTTTAATCCATTTTGAGTTTATTTTTGTGTATGGTGTTAGAAAGTGTTCTAGTTTCATTCTTTTACAGGTGGTTGACCAGTTTTCCCAACACCACTTGTTGAAGAGGTTGTCTTTTTTCCATTGTATATCCTTGCCTCCTTTGTCGAAGATAAGGTGACCATAGGTTTGTGGATTTATCTCTGGGCTTTCTATTCTGTTCCATTGATCTATATTTCTGTCTTTGTGCCAGTACCATACTGTCTTGATGACTGTGGCTTTGTAGTGTAGTCTGAAGTCAGGCAGGTTGATTCCTCCAGTTCCATTCTTCTTTCTCAAGATTACTTTGGCTATTAGAGGTTTTTTGTATTTCCATACAAATTGTGAAATTATTTGTTCTAGTTCTGTGAAAAATACCGTTGGTAGCTTGATAGGGATTGCATTGAATCTATAGATTGCTTTGGGTAGTATAGCCATTTTGACAATATTGATTCTTCCAATCCATGAACACGGTATATTTCTCCATCTGTTTGTGTCCTCTTTGATTTCTTTCATCAGTAATTTATAGTTTTCTATGTATAAGTCTTTTGTTTCTTTAGGCAGATATACTCCTAAGTATTTTATTCTTTTTGTTGCAACAGGTGAATGGTATTGTTTCCTCAATTTCTCTTTCTGTTTTCTCTTTAGCTGAGTTTAGAGTACTAAGTTAAGTGGGAAGATCAGGGCAATTAGTCAGATCTTAAAATGCATTTCTGTATTCTTTAACACTGCTGCTGTAGTAACAATATTTTCACCCTTCAGCTTTTTCATAGCAGTTACTCTCTTGTTCTCTGTCAGAATGTTATCTTTACTTTGAATTAGTAGACATGCAGTGAATGTCTATTTTGTGATATTACACTAAAAGGTGCCAGGAGGGCATAAACATGCATACCAACACCTCTGTTCCCATTCCAGTGGCGGGGAAAGACATGGAACTCTTGCAAGCTAAACTGAAACCAACACTATAAGTTTTATTATTCATCAACTTGATCAACAAACATGTATGAAGTTCTACTATGTGGAAGACAAAAGTATTAGAATAAAAGATTGATCAATAACTTAAGTATGTGCAGTAAGGAAGTTTAGAAGAGAAATTACAGAGAGGAGAACAAAGTTTCCTTGGATGCTGTGGTATTTGCACTGAGCCTGATGACTTGGGAAGAGAAGGCCCCTTCAGTAGAAGAGTTCATACAAATATAAGGAGATAGTAGCAAATTACAGAAGGGGAGGGTTTCCCCAGTGGCTCAGCAGTAAGGAATCCATCTGCAACGCAGGAGATGCAGCACACTCAGGTTCGATTACTGGGTTAGTAAGATCCCCTGGAGAAGGGAATGGCAACTCACTCTTTTATTCTTGACTGGAAAACCCCATGGACAGAGCAGCCTGCCTGGCTACCATCCAAAGGGTCACCAAGAGTCGGACATGACTGAAGTGACTTAGCACGCACACACACACCATAGAAGGGGAATGATAGTAGGCCAGTTTGAATGGAAGAAATTTGAAGAAAAGTAGTGGGAAATAAGGCTAAAGAGATTTAAACTCCTTCTGGAAGACAAGGACCATGTTTGAGAAGATTGATTTATTGAGAGGTCAGTATACACTTGGAGTAATTCTAAAGCCTCACAAATCACAAAAGTATTCCCAGAGAATATATTTGTGCAGGACTTGGTGGTGATGTGGCCAAAAGGATAGACTATGATGATGGTAATATTGCATTAGGGGTGATGGAAGAGGAAGAGGATACTTGGTAGAAAAAGCAGATTATTAAAAATGGAATGGAAATTCCACATTTTTCCTCCATCACATATTTGGTGATTAACCCTTTATTCTGCTTAAGGAATGCATCTTCAAAGATGCTATTAGACACAAGGGAGATGGTGGAATTGATAACGCAATAGATTTAATAGTCAGTTAAAGAAGGGTCTTCCCTGGTAGCTTGAACAGTAAAAAATCTGCCTGCAATGCAGGAGACCCAGGTTCGATCCCTGGGCTGGGAATATCCTCTGGAGAAGGAAATGGCTACACACATCATTATTCTTGCCTGGAGAATTCCATGGAAAGAGGAGCCTGGTGAACTACAGTCCATGGGGTCACAAAGAGTCAGACATGACTGAGTGACTAACACTTTTCACTTAATTAAAGAAGGCAATGAATCTAATAAGAGTGATTAGGTCTTTTTTTTTTTTAAACAAAAAAGATCCAATAAAAGACAAATAAAACTGGTAACAAAGAAACAACCTAAGATACATAAATAACCTGTAGAATTTAATGTCATAGCATAGAATTTATGGATAGTCTTAATTTAAGTAGAACGAAAGACTTAAAAAACATTTGGCATTTACATGAATAGCAATGTTATTAGTACCTAATATCCCCAGAGAGAAGTATTACTATCATTTGTTAAATTCATTTAAGATGCTGAAATATGTATTCTATTCCTTGCTCTTATGGAGTTCAATGAATATGAGATTCTTACCTAGCTTTGAGTTAATTAGGAGTCACATTTATTCCCCAGCATAACATCATTGAAATCAGAAGTAGAATTGACATAAAAATTAATCTATGTTTTTGTTGCCAGGATAATTGTTTCTTTTAAATTTCTATTAATATCATTTTCTGTTGGCTTTCAACATTCCCAGGATGGCTTCCATTACTGCCCTAGGGTCCTTATTTTTTGAAGCAATACTTGCTCCTCTCTAGCAACTTTTTTTTTCTGCTTACAAAATTGACTTATTTTTATTTTTTTAATTGGAGGATGATTGCTTTACAGTGTTGTGTTGGTTTCTGCCATACAACAACGCGAATCAGTCATATCTATCGATCTCTCTCTATATATCCCTTCTCTCTTGAACCTCCCTCCCATCCCCCATATCCTACCCACCTAGGTCATCACAGAGCACTGAGCTGAGCTCCCTGTGTTATGTGGCAGCTTCCCGCTAGCTACCTATTCTACACATGATAGTGTATATGTGCGGAGAAGGCAATGGCACCCGACTCCAATACTCTTGCCTGGAAAATCCTATGGATGGAGGAGCCTGGTAGGCTGCAGTCCATGGGGTCGCTAGGAGTTGGACATGACGGAGCGACTTCACTTTCACTTCTCACTTTCATGCATTGGAGAAGGAAATGGCAACTCACTCCATTATTATTGCCTGGAGAATTCTAGAGACTGGGAAGCCTGGTGGGCTGCCATCTATGGGGTTGCACAGAGTCAGACACGACTGAAGTGACTTAGCAGCAGCAGCAGCAGTGTATATATGTCAGTTTTACTCTCTCTCAATTCGTCCCACCCTCTTCTTCTCCTGCTGTGTCTGCAAGTCAGATCTATATTCCTGCCCTGCAAATAGGTTCATCAGGACCATTTTTTTTTTCTAGATTACATGCATATGCATTAATATATGATGTTTTTTCTGGCTTACTTCATTCTGTATGACAGACTCTGGGTTCATCCACCTCAGTTCAATTGATTCACATTCTTTCCTTTTTATGGCCAAGTAATATTCCACTGGATATATGTACCACAGTTTGTTTATCCATTCATCTGTTGATAGACATCTAGGTTGCTTCCAGGCTCTGGCGATTGTAAATAGTGCTGCAATGAACAGTGGATGTACATGTGTCTTTTTTGAATTGTGGTTTTCTCAGGGTATATGCCCAGTAGTAGAATTGCTGAATCATGTGGTAATTTTTTTATTTCTAGTTTTTAAAGGAATCTGCATATTGTTCTCCATAATGGTTATCAGCTTACATTCCCACCAACAGAGCGAGAGGGTTCCCTTTTCTCCACATCCTCTCTAGCATTTATTCTTTGTAGATTTTTTTCATGATGGCCATTCTGACTGGTGTGAGATAGTACCTCATTCTAGTTTTGGTTTTCATTTCCCTAATAATGAGCGATCTTTTCATGTGTTTGTTAGCCATCAACATGTGTTCTTTGGAGAAATGTCTGTTTAGGTCTTCCACTCAGTTTTTGATTGGGTTGTTTTTTCTTTTAAACATTAATTTGGCTATGTTAGCTCTTAGTTGGCGCACATGAGATCTTCATTGCATCATGTGGGATCTTTCACTGTGGCTTGCAGACTATCTAGCTGTGGCACACAGGCCGAGTTGCTCCACTGCATGTGGGACCTTCATCCCCCAAACAGGGATCAAACCTGTATCCCCTACATTGCAAGGTGGATTCTCAACCACTGGGCCACCAGGGAAAAGCACATTTTCTTTACTCACAGACCTCCTCTTTCTTTTTCTATCCATAAACAAAATCTCACTTCCAGATGTACATTCTTCAAAAAACACAAAAATCTTACCCAAGTCTTATGCATATTTATATCTTCTGAATAGTTGTACTTTCATAGTTTTTAGTCTTTTTTTCGTGAAGCCACTTCTTGCATTTATTCAATAGCCTGACAAACTTTTTTGGGGAACATCTATTCAACACACTGACAGGCAGTTTGGAATGGCGAAGAAAGGGACAGCTTTGGAATCTATCTGATGGGTCAAGGTTAGGACCCAGTGATGTTACTGAAAGGAGTGTGTGGGTCTGGCTGATTGCTACTCAAAAGCCAATAAATAGGCCAGGTTGGTGGAAAGGAAGGTTTGCTTTATTTAAGATGCTTGCAACTGGGAGTGGGGGTCGGGGAGGGTGGTGGGTGTCTGTCCGAAGGCCGACTCTTCCCCTTCTCTGCCGACGAGCAGGGGGTGAGGGCATTTATAGACAGGGTTGGGGGTGGCGGTGGCTACATGCAGAAATAGCACAGTCATCTCTAACAATTATCTTCAAATTGGTCATCAGTGGTCTGACCAGGATCATCTTGATGGTTTTAGGTACAGTTAATCTTCAGTTCCAGGTCCCTTTGTTCGTATCTCTTGATGGCCTGTTCTTGGAACTGTGGCAGCTCAAGTCCTGGGTACAGTCTGGTCATCATGTAGTTAACTTCTCCACCTGGGGTTTCCGTGTCTGTAAGACAGCTCACAGGATGTGGCTCAGAATATTAGCTACAGCCCTTGCGAAAGAGCTGAAGGTCCTTGACTGTGCTTAATGACCACGTTAGTATTATTCAGTCTCCTTTGATGGTTACCCTTTGTTTCAGCATTTCTCACTTCTCTGATTACACTTATTCTTTAACTAAGTTTTTCCACAGACAAAAGCCAGGCAGAGGATGTGGTGGAGGAGGCAGTGTCCATAGGGTCCTGCTTCATTTCAGTAACAACTCAGTGACCTTGGACAAATTGTTTAACCAGCTTGAACTTCAGTCTTCACTGGTGAAAGGGGGTCAAAATGTTTGTCTTGCAAGGTCCTTGTGAGCGTTCAAGGCAACATCTCCTAGGATCTGGCATACATGGGCACTCAAGAAAGGGTGGCCATTTAGGCTCTTCCTTACTCAGTTGCAAATGCACTGGGCTGCTTTAATTTTGCACTACTGTGTACTAGGAAAAAATTCAAGGTGTCTTTGAGTTCTTTTTGACTTTTGCTGCTTATTCTTGCTTTCTATATATTTGAATTTCAGAATCTCATTTCATGCCTAACTAGACTCTGACTCTCCCCATTTCTGCCCAGAGTGCCTGCCTGTTCTCCAAAATGTGGTGAATTTGCATTAGCTGACAAGGATACGTGGAGGGCTATCCCTGCTTTCTAGGGGAGTTCACCTTGATGCAGACAACATTCCCTAGTCCTTTCTTCCAGATTTATAGGTGATCATAATGATAGAGACGCAGAAGCTTTATTTTATGAAATAACTTTGTCTCTGATTTTAGAGAAAGGAAGGATTTCGTAAGAAGGCTCTTTCTTCCAGTGTAAAGATTCTAAAAGGCATAAAAGATATTTCTGGAGCAGCAGAGAAAATTTTTATCTGTTTGCTTTGTTGTTGGCTGCAAAACGGTTCAATACTACTTAGTTGCAGCATGACATAAAATGCAGCTGCTTGCTCTCTTCTTGCTATCTTATATTTTTAATGTTTGGCTGTTGTTTTAGTTTTGGGTTGTTTTTAGAAATCTGTTAAATGGATGTTGCATCTTCATTTGAAAATGGAAGAAGAAGCTGCTATATAACACAGGGAGCTAAGCTCAGTGCTCTGAGATGATTTAGGGGAGTGGGAAGGGGGTGATGGGAGGGAGGTTCTAGGAGGAGGAGATACATGTATACTTACAGCTGATTCATGTTGTTGTCCAGCAGAAACTAACACAACATTGTAAAACAATTTTCCTCCAAACAAAAAGAAAAAAGAATCTGTCAAATAAATATTGCACCCTGATTTGAAAATGGAAGAGGAGAGAATCATTCCCAGAATAAAGATGAGAAAGAAAGAGAGAGAGAATGGGAAAAGACGTGAGTTGTCAGGGGGCTAGGAATCACTGATTTTTACCACGTCAGAGTTTGCAAAGCACCAGAACTGTAAAGAGCTTGGCATCCAATGCCTGGGGTAGGGTAATAATCAGTATCTGTTGAGTGACTGATGGGAGTTACTGGCCCTCTCTAGTTCTCTATCTAAGAGATATCTTTTTCCCTCTTCCCTTTAATATAACCTCTTAAGAGCTTCTAGTCTCCCTGGAGGGTGGACACATACTATCCTACACCTGTCCTTCTTATGAAAGACACACCTGGCTCAGGGCCCAGCGCCCACTACCTTAGGGCAGGTTAGCAGCCCACCTGGTGGGAGCACCTTGTCTGCAGACTTAAACATGCTGCTCCACAGTTCTCCCCATCCGGGGTTCTAAGTCTAGATTTCTGGAAAACTTGAAAGAAGTCTCTTCTCCACTAAAAAGGCGAATCTTATTTTCTAATCCAGGCTTACAACTAACATACAAGCTAAGTTAATTCCCATCTGATCTTTGAGAGTATGTTTCAGTGGGTGCCAGTCTCAGAGGGAGGTAGTAGATGAGATGTGTTTAATGATCTTCTTTACAAAATGTGAATCTTCAGACCTGTTTGTCTCATGGTGAGTTCACTGAGATAAGTAGGCCCAAGGGCTAATTTGTATCAACCAGAGCTATAGCAATCCAGGATTTGGACTCAGCAGAGGTGGGAGGTATGGGTTCCTATCAAACATAGTGCTCATTGGTCTTTTTTTTTTAATGCAAAATTTCAATTTCATTAGGTTATTTGTTGAACACAACTTAAACACACAGATAGTTTAAAGTATGGTGTAGCTGTAGGAGGCTTGTTGAGATACACAACAGCTCGCCCCTGTATTCCATTTCCTCAGTGGAAACCACTTTTCAGCTCAAATACCTGGTTATTTTAGTATTTACTTCCAAAGGGCTAAAGAACACACTTATCTCACTACTTCTTAATTTTGAAGTTGCAGGCATTACTTACCTACTTACGCTTTACTTCTTGACTTCACACTTTGGAAAATAAGGACTTGGGTCTCTTTCACATCCCGTCATTTGCCTCTTGTTCCCCATTCTCCTACTACAGTTATAACACTACTTAGTTCATTCTTTAGGGTTGTATTGGTGTGATTGTGAAAACACTGGCAGCTGAATTCTATAGTAAAATGTAGTTGCCATTCTTTTTCTGCGCTACTTTTTGGCTTTCCATGGAATCAATCATTGTTATTCATTCAAGTCCAAATTTGTGCCTTTAGCACAACTGTTATTTTGTCAATTTCACTTTCAAAAGATGTCTTCTCTGGAGATGACCAATCTCTGTAGTATGGACCAGCCTCCTCACTTTTGATGCTCCATTGTCATCTTGAGAATCTGTCTTCACTATAATTCTGAGGATTTCTTTCTGGTCCTCTTGTGTTGGATTCTTTCCTTCCTGGACACTAGGTCTTCTTTGTTCTTTTCATGGAGGACATCCGCTGGTCACTTCCTGAACACTCAGTCTTGAGAAATCAAACTTTATTTTCCCCAGAGATGAGTCTCTAGTTATAAAGTTCTCCTCAAAGTTTTTTTTTTTTCTAATGTTTTAACTCTTTATTTCTAATTGGAGGAAAATTGCTTTACAATATTGTGTTAGTTTCTGCTGAAAAGAATTCTAACTGCAATGTACAACATAGAATTAAAATGATCACACACATACACATACACACACATACCTTCCTATTATTAAAGTCTAGAAGTCAGAGTCAAATGGAGAGATTATTGTAAAAATATTAACACACTAATCATCATAGATTATTGCTTTAAAAGATATGCTGAAAAGTTAAAATAGCGAGCATTTTCCAAGAAAATGAAGATACAATATTCTGAAGGCCAGCATCTTTCATTGGTTCTTCTAATAGTCTCATGGTTTCATTTCTTTTGCTCAACTCAATAATGCAAATGTTAAGCTCCCTTTCTCTATTACTGCCCCTTAAAAGTAAGTTGATACTTTGAAGCTTTTAAATGAGCATAAATGGTTTTCAGGCATATTCATTTCTGCTTTTTACTAGCCAGGGAAACCGTAAGGGTGGGGAGTCATGCCTTCTTTATAACTCCTTGCAGCTCCTGTACAGTCCATTATGGGCTGAGAAAGATTTTTGCTATTCACTTGGGCATACAAGAGTTGGTCAGTAGTTGTCTACAGAAACAAACAAGAAATAAGCATTGTTTATAACCGTTTACATGAGAAAACTGGTACAGCTTCTACACTATGTACTTAAAGTACATTTTCAAAGCCTTTTTTTATGTTAAGACTCAGTATTATAAACCAAGGATTCTATGAGATATCTTTGGACAGGGCTATTTTACTTAAAATTAGTAACACTGTCCCTTTGACTTCAATGGTCAAGGAATCAACTAAAATGAGAGTTGAGCTTGAGACCATTTATTCTCTCCCTCTCCATGAATTTCAAATTGCTTGGGATGCCTGATTTACAGATAGCCAATAAAATACTGTTTTCTAAGCTATAAATTGGTGGGCAACTCAGAAAATGCATGTAGATCATCTTCCATCCCAAACTTGGTGGAGCAAATTGCAATGGATGACTCATTTCTCATGGATCCAGCATGGTAAATCAATGAGCATGTTTGCTTGAACCTTGTCTCCTAATGAGCCGAAACAGATAGAACGTTTCTCATGCATCCAGATGGGATTATTTTGGAAAGTAAACTGATGCACATGCCCACACAAAATTCCTCTGCTATCTCTGGCCAGATTCTGTTAGCTGCTCACTGAGATGATTTACCAGCAATTGTTAATATTACTGGCTCCATACAAGTTCCTCCAAAAGACAAATCATTTTGTTTTGCTTTGCTCAATTTGATAATACCATGTATAATAGTTTCTAGATATTGTGAATTTGTGTGTGTACCCATGAATGTGGGAGAGGTTTAAGTTTTATTACTGTAGGTGAAATTCATTTAATATGGTTATTTGACTTGGGACTATTTATGTCAATAATTGCTAGCAAAATTATTTCACTAAGTTTATTGCCTTTAGTATGTAAAACTCACAAATCACCAAGAAAAAGCATTAAAAAAACCCAAAAGAAAAAAGTAATTTGCTTTGGCTATGTAAATTGGAATACTTCCTGGAGGGCAATTTTTCAAGCATATTTTCAAAAGCCCTAAAAATATACTTTTTGTGTCACCCACAGTTACATCTCCAAGATCATATCCTACAGAATTAATTAATAATGGTTATCAGATGTTACAAGATATTTTGTTGCAATGCTATTTATTAAAAATAGATGCAAAAAATTTGACATAAACTCATGTTCAAAAAGAGGGAATTGATTGATGCTAACTCAGATCTTCTAAAAGCCAGAAGCCAAGATAAAATAAGTGATACAATAGATTTATTAGGATAAATGCCAGTGAGGGAAGATGAAGAGGGAGAGCCAGTGGACCACAATGCAGGTCTCATGCTTTTGAAAGAGAAAGGAAAGGAAGAAGGGACTTTCCTGACAGCTCAGCAAGTAAAGAATCTGTCTGCAATATGGTAGACACAGGAGACACAGGTTTAATCCTTGAGTTGGGAAGATCCCCTGGAGAAGGAAATGGCAACCCATCCCAGTATCCTTGCCTAAATATCCCACGGTCAGAGGAGCCTGTTGGGCTACAGTCTAAAGTGTCACAAAGAGTCGGACACGACTGAGCAGGAACACGAGACAAGGGGAGACAGGGGTCTTAGAAGCTCAGCTGAACAGTTATGGCAAGGTTGATAGAGAGTCCTCAAGCCAAAATTGCCTATCAAAGAAGTTCTGTGTCTCTCAGAAATGCTCCTGGAAAATACAACCTTTGCTCAAACCCAGTGGTGGACTCAGAGAGCAGCAGCTGAAGCCATCAGTCAAATACATTCCATGCAACAGGAGATTTGAGAGGAGCATTTTCATGGCCTCCATGCATTAAATATGTTTTGGCACCACCACAAATGAATTTAATCATTACAGTGAGATTGATGAATAATTGTTGCCAGGGAAACATGCTTGTCACTTATTTTTATAACTTTACATTTCAATTTATAATTAAAATGTTAATCTACTTACAATTCTAATTAACCTAATATTCTTTATCATACACATAAAGTAGTCACAGATCACTGCTACATCTTTTTACAATTTGGGACAAGAAGACAACTGAGATACAAAAACACACAAACAGAATTGTCACTGGAAATCCAATTGAGTTACTCACATTTACTATCATTTTTGCTTTCCTAACCTGCACTACTAAGCTATAATCACAACAAGGACAAAGAAACTTAAAAAATTCAAAATAGAGCAAGGGTCAGTCATACATGAATACTAGATTGAGGAAACTATTCTAGTTAAAGTATAAGACTATAACTGAGGCTATTGTTTTACAGTATTTACAAAATAAATATGTTTTATATTCTGGAGAAGAAATGATGTAGGTGTGATGGGTACAATGTTGAGTAGAGAAAAACAGTTTGTTAATTGCCTGGCCTGTAGGGAAAGTGAGGAGAATTACAAGGTGCTATGGACTTCCCTGATAGTTCAGTTGGTAAAGAATCTGCCTGTAATGCAGGAGACCCCGGTTCAATTCCTGGGTTGGGAAGATCCTCTGGAGAAGGGATAGGCTACCCACTCTGTATTCTTGTACGTCCCTTGTGGCCCAGCTGGTAAAGAATCCGCCTGCAATGCAAGAGACCTGGGCTTGATCCCTGGGTTGGGAAGATCCCCTGGAGAAGGGAAAGGCTACCCACTCCAGTATTTTGGCCTAGAGAATTCCATGGACTGTATAGTCCATGGGGTTACAAAGAGTTGGACATGACTGAGCCACTTTCAAAAAAAAAAAAAAAGAGAAATAGCAGTTTACATTATGATGTCTGGAGCCTTATCACCCTGACCAAGGCCATATGTTCAGGAGAGATCAGCCCCCCAAGAATGAGGAGATGAGGTGGAGAATAGGAAAGCCACCCCACTGAGGTAGGACTTTATATCTGCCTGGTCTGTCCCACATTCCCACACAATCTGTGAAGTACATCATTCACTGATGAGTAATCATGGCTGTGATGATGACCTTTGTAAACATGCCAATTTGCAATTAGCTACTTCAGATTGAAAAGTGGAATTTTAGGGCTGGAAGCAGCCTTAGACTATTCCCATAATTCTCTGTGAATAAGAGTCCTGCAGTCAACTAAGTTTAGATATTGCATATTAGAACCTCCCCCCCCATTCATGATAGTAATTAGTGTATTAAGAGATGTTCCCAATCCTGTCATAAAACTCCATTTAACTTTAATACAGTATTTATTAAAGATAAATAAAAGTAAAAATCTATCTTCACATAATACCTAATAACTCAGTGTGTTCGTGAACACACTGTAGGAAACCAAATCTTTACTCTATCTTTTCATTCTTACGTGGGAACTTTGAGGCTAAAGGGGGCTAACTTACCTGTCCAAGGTCACACAAATGGGGACGGGAAGACCGGATCCTGAGACCACGGCTGGCTGACTCAGCAGAGATCCTTATCCTATTCATAGCCCACTCTTCCTACTATTAAAGTTGATATGGCCATTTTTACCATCTTTTTCAGATAAGGTAGTTAAACTTAAGCAGACCTTTGGGAAGTTGAATAAAGACTTTCAAAACAGCTACTTCAGAAAGTATTCGAATTATTTTGAAGTATCCCAAAGAGCAAGTGGGAAATAAAATTTATTGTCTTTTTCCTTCCTCCTCAGCTACTGTTCTCGGGATGGTTTTACATTATTGGGCAGAAGAGCAAGCCTCCTTGAGGAGCTGCTTCTGAGTAGCAATTTATTCATTGTTTCTGAAATGATTTTGAGTTATGTTTCTTTTATTGGATCCCATATTGGAATGCTCCAGAGTGTGCTGCTTTTCGTTTGATGCTTTTAGAGTTATTATGGAGGCAACCATTCGGCCAAGTGGAAAGCAGATGAAAAAGCAACCATCTCAAAGTGTGCTTTGGGGTGATTGCAGATTCTTCATCTCCTATGGGAGACTGAACAGCTGTACCCTCAGGTTGCCCCTTCTCCTGCCTCGAAGGCTGAACTATGTTCCCAGAAGATTTGAGATAGATTGATGTGAGGGTGTGCAGGCTGGGGGTCAAACCATAGGCTAACTGGCTCTTCTAGTTGTTGATGTTTTTGTTAAAGTTTCCAGTGATCTTGATGCCTCATGTTGAGTAAGAGATCCAAGAATGTAACCAGGTCGCTGGACTGGATCCAACTACACAGATTCTGAAGCTCTGCTGGGCTTGCACCAAGAAACACAGGTGGTCTCACCGAGCCACTTCAGTCTCAGTCCAGCCCAAGAAGAGCAGCAAATACCTGGGTGTGTTTATTATTCTCTAACAAATATTTTCCCATTTATTTCATTTTTAAAACAACCAAAGACAAAGCTTATTCAGCTGTAAAAATGAATTTATGTCTTGATTCAGTTGACTTTTGTGTCTTTCTCAGTAAAGGGAAAAGAGAAAGTGCTGGGAAATAGCAGTTATTGACACAAGGGCATCAGTTAAGGAGTCCTGGAAAGAAAGCATAGCCTGACATTTTTTTTTTTGTGGCGGGAGGTAGGGGGTCTCCTGGCTTCTTCAATTATTTCTGGACTGTTCCACAAAGACCCTCCACATGTTTGTTTCCACAGAAATCTCGACAAACACTAGAGACTCCTCAAGCAGAGTGAATTCCCTCAGTGAAATATCTGTCCTCTGCCAAGAATCAAAGGTCATCCCAGTGGAGTGCTGTCTTCATGCTCAGCCACTACGGAGTGTCTGGAACAGAGTGAGGACAAAAATTACCCTATTTCGGTGCCCCCTGACTCTTTCGGGAAGTATCCCAACAAAACAGCCACTGGGAATTCAGATAGCACATTTGGAGACTGGGAAAGGGCCAGGCCAAACAGAGGAGAATGTGACTTAGAGACAATAAGGTAAAGGAAATAAATGACTCAAAGAAGAGTTTTAAGCCAATATTTACACCCATATTGCCATATTTACAGCTTAAACACTATGCCCTGACCAGGCCGGAAGTACACTTTTATGAGTCCCTTAATGAATGTTAAGTCAATAATATCCCAAACAATGGGCCCCAGTGAACTTTCTTACGAAGGCCATACAGGGAGTTATTCAAATGGAGTCAGAGTCATTTGCACTCTGTAATGCACATATTTTAGGAGAGAGATTTTCAAACTAGCAATTTTTAATATGATCGAAAGCCTTTTCTACATGTTTATTGTCAAAAGGAATCATGTCATAGAAGACAGGTATAATGCCCGACTAAAAACGTCTATACAGCAGATTTTATTGTCAGCAGAGGCAATGGTCAAAGAACATTTGCCTTCATCATGACCACAATAAGAGAATAATTACACATGCAGAAAAAACTAATTAAATGGCTAATGAGCAAACCAATATGTTTGACTGTAACATCCATGGCAGCCAGGCAACTGAGCATATGGAATAGATTTTATCAATTGGTTGGTGCCATGTAATCAGTAAATGCCTTTTTTTGGACTTTGGTGACACCTGACCCATATTGGCTGATTGGCAGGTCCAGATGAATCATCAATAAGACAAAAGTATTTTGATTTCATAAAACACAAGCCCAGCAAAAATGCCACTGACCGCTTTGATCTTACTGAGATGCTCAGGAAGCACTTTTGAAATTTTATTTATTTTTTGGGTGGCCCATTGTTCAGTGTTCTCTGGTTGCATTTACAAGTCTAATAGGAAACGACAGTCCTGCCAGTCTTTCTTTCTCCCCCCCCCCCCCCCGAATTATTTTTATTAGTTGGAGGCTAATTACTTTACAATATTGTAGTGGTTTTTGCCATACATTGACATGAATCAGCCATGGATTTACATGTGTTCCCCATCCTGAACCCCCCTCCGACCTCCCTCCCCATCCCATCCCTCTGGGTCATCCCAGTGCACCAGCCCCAAGCACTTGTCTCATGCATCCAACCTGGACTGGCGATTTGTTTCACACTTGATAATATACATGTTTTGATGCTGTTCTCTCGGATCATCCCACCCTGCCAGTCTTTCTTAAAATGTCAAAGACAGACCACGTAAAAGAAAACTCAGAGACATCCCCCATCTGTGCATATCATGCCACATAGCCAGCATCACATAGTAGGGCTCATATTTTTGAGAACACTCAGTCTTGAAGATCCTGACTTTCAAAAAAAATCCTTCTGATCAAAAGAAGATAGTATTCCAGTTGATGGCTCACATTCGAATTAATGGAAAATTATCACATCTACAGATAGTCATATAGAGCATCATGTTCAATTATCTATCCGGAAAGATGCAAATATCATTATCACACAATCTACAGAGTAAGTTGTTTGTGTAGGTGCTAGCCCTTTCTCTCTCCTTCTATTTTTTTATTTTTAAACTTTTATTGGAACACAGCCCTGCCAATTTTTTGTAATTAATTTATTTTTTGGGCTGTGCTGGGTGGCCTTTTCCCTAGTTGTGGCAAGTTGGAGCTGCTCCCTAGTTATAGTTCCGGGGCTTCCTTGTTGAGAGCACGGGCTCTAGGGCATGCAGGATTCAGTGGTTGCGGCATGTGGGTTCAGTAGTTGCAGCTCTCGGGTTTCAGAGCACAGGGTCAGTAGTTGTGGGGCACGGGCTCAGTTGCCCCTCCGTGGCTTGTGGGATCTTCCTGGACCAGGAATTGAACCCATGTCTCCTGCATTTGCAGACAGATTCTTTACCACTGAGCCACCAAGGAAGCCCCTAGCTGTTTCTTAAAAGGAGAATAATAGAATTATTCAGGCAAAATGTTAGTGTCGAGTTGTAGAGGTCAAAACACTGGAGATAAATCTAGATTTAAATTCTGGCTTTGGGGAGTATAGGGCTCTGCAGGCTGCGGATGTGTAAATTCACCTCTCTGAAACTCAGTGTACTCATTGGCAGAGCTGACATAGTATCTCACTCCTAGGATTGCAGTAACAATTATTTATTTGTGTGTATGAAATTATGTAGCACTTTGCCTGGCAACTTCCATTAATTGAACCTAGATAACTGGTTCTCACTAGCAGAGGTTTCTATTGGTAGAAATGTGTGCACTTATAAAAGCACACATGTGAGAAAAAAATCAGTTAATAAGGATCATCTTAATATGATGAAAATAATTTTGACCTCATGGACCCCCCAAAAGAATCTCAACTCCGGTCTCCCAGGGTTTCCCAGGCCTACTTTGAATGCCATGAGACTTGGCAAAGCATTATGAACCCTTTGGCCAGGGAGAAGCCCTAATAGAAATAGTAAGAAAGAGAAATAAGAAAGGGGAAATTGAGTTGAGTCCTCCTCTGTCGGGTAATTTTACCAAATCTCCAGGCAAAATGTGTCATAGTGGGCAGATGCCAAATAAGAGATGGTTGCTATGGAAAGACAAATTAAAATATACATTCATGATAAATTAGTAGTTCTCAGGAAGATTAAAGCAGTTGGCAGATAAGACTAGGTATCCTCCTCCTGCCTTAGGCTGTAGCCCCTCCTATTTTTGTTTTATCCATCACCTTTAAAAAGTCAGTGCTTCTTTAACATTGACTTGTTGATATTATTAATTTACTGCTGTACTTGAGATTCTAGACACTGTAGGTGCAAGAAGTTGAATGAGACAGAATCTCTGGCTGGAGAAGAATGAGCTGTGAGAGGACTCAAATGAACAGTGCTGACAGTGGATGCTGGAGCCCAGGGTTAGTTCCCTGAAGGATAAAGAGGATCAGAGGAACCCAGGCCAGGACTAGGGACCAGGAATACATAGCCAAGAGAAGCCGAGTTCTCTCCCCACATGGGTGTAATAAATCAGGAATGAGGCAGGTGAGATGGACTCATCCTAAAAAAGCAAGTTTCCATGATCAGGACAAGAGTAAACATGGATCCAACATTTTTTTAAAAAAAACTTTTTATTTATTTATATTTTATTTTATTCAGACATACATATATATGTATTCATTTCTCCCCCAAACTCCCCTCTCATCCAGGCTGCCACATAACATTGAGAAGGATTTCATGGGCTATACTATAGGTCCTTGTTGGTTATCCATTTTAAATGCAGCAATATGTACATGTCCATCCAGTTGGTGCAGTGGCAAAGAATCTGCCTGCTAATGCAGGAGGTAGGCTTGATCCCTGAGTAGAGAAGATCCCCTGGAGAAGGACATGGCAACACATTCCAATATTCTAACCTGGAAAATTCCATGGACAGGGAAGCCTCGTGGGCTATAATCCACAGGTTGCAAAGAGTCAGACACAGCTAAGCAACTACACACGCATGCATGCACATGCCCAAACTCCCTAACTATCCATCCAACATTTTGTCATGGGCATCCATGGTGTTGTGTTTCAAGGGTATAGACCCTTAGTTCCTTCTGATAAGAGCTACAAATGAACTACTTAAGCATGTTTATTTTAAATCAGCAGTCCTGAACATTTTTGGCTTCAGGGACCAGTTTTGTGGGAGAGATTTTTTTTCATGGACTGAGGCAGTAGGCATGGTTTTAGGATGATTCTCATAAGGAGCTTGCAGCCTAGATCCCTCACACGTGCAGCTCAAAGTAGGGTTTGAGCTCCCGTGAGAATCTAACGCTGCCACTGGTCTGACAGGAGGCGGAGCCCCGTCAGTAATGCAAGTGTTGGGGAGCAGCTATAAACTCAGATAAAGCTTCGCTCACTCACCACTCACCTGCTGCTGGGCAGTCTGTTTTCTAACAGGCCATGGACCACTATTGGTCTGCAGCCTGCGGACTGGGGACTCCTTTTCGCAAATTATTCGTGAAAAGTATGATTCACAAATTCGCTCTTCTAGGGACTTGTAGGCTTCCCTGGTGGGTCAGGGGTAAAGAATTCACCTGTGATGCAGGAGACACAGATTCAATCCCTGGGTTAGCAAGTGACTCGTAAAAAGTTTTTTCACCACAAAATACTAGCATATTATTAAAACATCCTGTTTTTGTATGGATTTTGTTCCTTTACATCTATATAATAGTTATTTCACTCCTGTTGTTTTTTTAAACAGTAGCATTTTCTAAACATGAGTTTTGTTTACTTTTGTTCTACAAGATGCTTGTAAGTGTCTCTCAAAAACAGTTTTATTCTCAAAGAATTTTGGAAAACCATGGGTTCAACAAAGAAGAAATTTCTTTATAACAGTACTTTCATGAGTCTTTGTTATGAGTTCATCAAGAAGTTTCAAGAAGGTCATCCAGAAGGAAATGCTTCATAACTTACTCAGTTTGAAATACTTGACTTCATGCTGGATCTGTTAACAGCTTTTAGAACTAGTTCTCTGCCTGAAAGGATTTGAGAAATGCTGCTTTGCCCCAAGAGACAGAATGACTGGATTTGTACTTAATATCATTTTACTTGTTGGGTTTAAATTTCTGAAGGAACCTCCTTTGGATTAAGGAAAATCAAAATGCAACATAAATATGGCAGACCTGTCTTTAGCATTCTGTTGCTTTTTTGGTGAATGTCAGCAAGAGAGCGTAAGTTAGAATAACTAAGGTGGGAGAAAGTCATGGCAGAGGTTATAGCACCTTCCTCCTACAGGGCTTCCTAGGTGGCTCACTGGTAAAGAATCTGCCGCCAATGCAGGAGATGCAGGAGACAGGATTCGATTCCTGGGTCAGGAAATCCCCTGGAGAAAGGAATCCCCTGGAGAATTTCATGGACAGAGAAGCCTGGCAGGCTATAGTCCATGGGGTTGCAAAGAGTCGGACACAACAGAGCAGGTACCACCACGTGATGTCCCACTACCAGGGTGAAAGAGACAAAATAAGAGTGGGACTTTGCCTCTGAAGAAGAGAATGTTCTTGTAATTCTTTTCATACGTATCAATGGCAACGATCAAGTTGTAATTGTCTGCAAGTCGTTTGTCCACAGCCATGCTCACATTTGCTTTGGCACGTGCCACACCTATGGCCAGCTTCTTGTAAGGCGTGAGGGGCAGGAAGGAGGTGTGCAGTCCCTGGAACTGTAAGGTGGCTGGTCTACCGCCTTTGTCAGAACTGGAGCTTCTTATTTTGTTTGAATTATTTCAAATGCCCAGAATTCAGACATAACAGGGCTTCCCTGGTAGCTAGGTGGTAAAGAATCCACCTGCCATGCAGGAGACCTGGGTTTGATCCCTGGATTGGGACGATCCCCTGGAGGAGGGCATGGCAATCCTCTCCAGTATTTTCGCCTGGAGAATCCCCATGGATAGAGGAACCTGGTGGACTACAGTTCGTGAGGTTGCAAAGAGTCTGGACACGACTGAGAGACTAAGCACACATTTAAACATAAACCTAGAAACACTTTTCAAGGAGACATACACAGGAACCTTCGAATACATTCATTTTCTGTCATTATGCTGTTATTGTCCTTTATAGACACAGATGCCCCACAACTGGCTATACTCGATTTATACACATGTCCAAACATTAAATCACCAATCTATTCAAAATTGAACTGTCTCTATTTCAAATGGGCTTAACTAGAAACGAATATATGTTAAATACAAAAGGCACTACAGACAGAAGTTGAGGGAGAGGTAACTGGATGGAGGTAGTCAAAAGGTACAAAGTTCCAATTATAAGCAAGTATTTGTGGGTGGCACTAGTGGTAAAGAACTTGCCTGCCAATGTAGGAGACATAAGCGATGCAGGTTCCATCTCTGGGTCATGGCAACCCACTCCAGTATTCTTGCCTGGAGAATTCCATGGACAGAGGAATCTGGTAGGCTACAGCCCATAGGGTCACAGAGAGTCAGATACAACTGAAGCAACTTAGTGTGCACGCAGGAATGTAATGTAAAACAGGATAAATATAACTAACATTGCAGTACATTATATATATGTGTGTGTGTATGTGTGTGTGTGTATATATATGTATATATATATATATAGTGTTAAAAGAGTAAATCTTAAGAGTTCTTGTTACAAGCAAAATTTTTTTCTGTTTTTTAAAAAGTTTGCTTCTATATGAAATGAGGGATGTTCGTTAAACTTCTTGTGGTCATCGTTTCACGATACAAGTCAAATTATTATGCTGTATGTGCTCATGTCCCCAGTCACATCCGACTGTTGGCGACCCTGTGGACTACAGCCTGCCAGGCTTCTCTGTCCATGGAATTTCCCAAGCAAGAATACTGGAAACAGTTGCCATTTTCTCATTCAGGGGATTATGCTTTATACATTTTTCTTTTTTTATTTTTAGCCAAACTGTACCTTGAGCATCTTAAATTTAAACAGTGCTGCATGTGTGTTCTGGAGAAGGCAACGGCAGCCCACTCCAGTCCTCTTGCCTGGAAGATCCCATGGACGGAGGAGCCTGATAGGCTGCAGTCCATGGGGTCGTGAAGAGTCGGACACGACTGAGCGACTTCACTGTCACTTTTCACTTTCATGCATTGGAGAAGGAAATGGCAACCCACTCCAGTGTTCTTGCCTGGAGAATCCCAGGGACGGGGGAGCCTGGTGGGCTGCCGTCTGTGGGGTCGCACAGAGTCGGACACACCTGATTCGACTTAGCAGCAGCAGCAGCAACAGCGTGTGTGTTCAGTAGTGTCCAACTCTTTGGGACCCAGTGGACCATAGCATGCCAGACTCCTCTGTCCCTGGGATTCTCCAGGCAAGAATACTGAAGTGGGTTGCCATGCTCTCCTCCAGGGGATCTTCCCAACCCACAGATCGAATTATGGCTCCTGCATCTCCTGCATTGCTTGCGGATTCTTCACCACTGAGATACCAGGGAAGTCCCCAATTTAAACAGTACTGTGTGTCAATTATATCTCAATAAAACTAGAAGAAAAAGCAAACCAAAACAAACAACAACCACACATGTACTACAGAAAGTTTATGATTTAATGTCACTGTACATCTTTATAGAATTCCCAACTGTCACACAACCCCCAAGCTCTCTGAATTCCCTCCCTGAACACATTTCAATAGCTATTTGACCCCTTTTGGTCCAAAATATAGGAAATTGCTGATTCCAGGCAAAGTCAGGGTGTGGGAGAGGAGGGAAAGACTAAAGTCTGAATCTAATTAACCAGTTCCAAAACTTGTTTTTGCAAACGACTTAATTTCTTCTTTCAACAGTGAGAGCACTTGGTTTTCCGTATTTATATGTCTATGTCCTTGTGTGTACAATGCATGCTTTGTTAAGGCTATGTCTGGCCAGTGATTTGCATCCCTTTATGAAGGCAGTAATTGTAGCCAGTACGTAATGTACCTGGGGATGATGAGTTTCTGGAGTCTCCTTTTGGACAGCCTTCTAGCTGGCACGGCTGTGGTATTTTCTCCCGCCTCGTCCTTCTAACTCTCCTTGGTTTAATGACAGTCTTATATTTTATTTGTTTCCTCTGATCCAACATGTTTATCTGAGGGCAGTTCTAGAACACATGAAAGTCAGTGGCAGGGTGGTAATTACTGACACTGTTGTACATATCACCTCTTATGGTAAAGAGATAAATGCGTAATCCCCCAGTAATATGAAAAACTGACTGAAGGACCAAAGAACTGTGTCGTTTTACTCCACCCTCTGTGAGTCAGTGAAATGGATTGAATTATAAACCAGAAACCAGCACTCGAATTTGATGAAACTCATCCTCAGGAGGAAAGTGTCACTACATGTTGGCAGTTTGTAAAATGTGATGAGCTGCCTTAATCCATTGGAACCAACATGTCCTTAATCACAGCAACATTCTTGGTAAATTAAATAGCTATTAATTTTTTTTTCAAAAAAAAAAAAGCCTGTCAGGATATGCTTCTGTAATGAGGCACATACAATCACAGGCATTTCCATTCTGTCAAATGTGTAGAAAAATAGAACCCATTTGGGAATTTGTAAAATGGCGTCAGGCATCAGGGAATTTAAAGGAGTGGACTGAGCTTGAGCGAAAGCTCTTGAGTGACTTTCCATGTCTGAAGGGCCTGAGTATTTGCATGGTGATATATGTCACAGGCCATTGTGTGATAATCGTCTCCCCGCCCCGCCCGTGTCAGGTTTCCAGTGAGAAAGGCCTATGCTGCTCGCGGTACAGTGCTGAAGGGCAGCCCAGAGGTGGCGGGGGTCTTACTTACCTATTTTCACTTCTCTGCGGCTTGTTTAACTCTCTCTAGTCAACAGCAAGCGGAGAAGGCAATGGCACCCCACTCCAGTCCTCTTGCCTGGAAAACCCCATGGACGGGGGAGCCTGGTAGGCTGCGGTCTATGGGGTCGCTAGGAGTCGGACACGACTGAGTGATTTCACTTTCACTTCTCACTTTCATGCTCTGGAGAAGGAAATGGCAACCCACTCCAGTGTTCTTGCCTGGGAACCCTGGGGGTGGGGGAGCCTGGTGGGCTGCCGTCGATGGGGTCACACAGAGTCGGACACGACTGAAGCGACTTAGCAGCAGCAGTTAGCAGCAAGACATTTGTGCTTTTTTTATTCCTTTCACGTGAGGAGGGCCCCTGCCTCAAGGAGATGAACTCTGGGCCTTGTGCCTTCAAGGTAGCTCCTACAAAGGACTCTTCTCTCATAGAGAAAAGGGAGTGTATCCACTACTATATTTAAAAGAAATAACCAACAAAGACCTACTGTATAGCACAGGGAACTCTTCTCAATATTCTGTAGTAACCTAAATGGTAAAAGAATTTGAAAAAGAATAGATACTTGTATGTGTATAACTGAGTCACCTTGCAGTAACCTGAAGCTGCTGCTGCTGCTTCTAGGTCGGGTCAGTCATATCCAACTCTGAGCGACCCCATAGACGGCAGCCCACCAGGCTCCTCCATCCATGGGATTTTCCAGACAAGAGTACTGGAGTGGGTTGCCATTGCCTTCTTCGAACCTGAAACTAACACACTGTTAATCTCTAATACTCTAATATAATTGAATATATAATCTCTAATGTAATTAGAGATTAGTTAATGTCTAATACTCTAATAATAGAGCATTGTTAATGCTCTAAAATAAAATAGTTTTTTAAAGAAGCAGTGGTTTATGTTAGTGGCTTTGCTGAAAAGAAATGTATTCCTAGCATGGTGTTAGCTTTTTTCTTCTTATAACCACCAGGGACCTCAAGGGAAATTCTCTAGAATTATGTTGGAGTACATTGAAAATTCTTTTGCAAGGTTATTTGATGACCTGATGAGTAGAACAGACAGAGATTGCAATATCAAGTCACCTAAGACAGACAAAATAATTCAATAATGCAGAGAAATTTTATGGCATGTCTTATAGACAAACCACGGCAAGATTCATCTTACAGTAAGCCTTTATCTTTGATACATCTGCTTATAACCTTGGTAATGACATGTCTGAATCAGACAGGATATGGCAAAGTGGGAAGCCAGTGCAGTATCAGGGGGCTTATTATCAGCAGGTCTCACCTAATGGCATGTCATCAAGATGCTGCTGAAAATTGTAAATTTTAAGCTTGAAATACCTGATGGTTGCGGTTCTGTTCATAACATTTGAAGTGACAACAGCAAAAGAATAGTGAAAGACATAGCTATTGTATATGTAGACTGTGCCCTGCATAGGGTACCCAGTGGGAAGGTAGTGTGGGGTGAGGGGAAACTATCTTGCACCATAGTCATGGGTCCTGCACCTTGACTTGAGGCTACGTCTGCCCAGAAAGGTGCCTTTTGACAGCTGCATAAAGGTGCTGTGTAGGGGTGACTCTGACATTAGAGTAGCTGTCTTCCCAAAGCAGATTTCTGAAAGTCCTTTTAGGTCAACGGTAAAGGAGGCAGGCCTGAAATGGCTAAGATTGGAAAAGGGCTGTCCTACTGCTATTTGGAGGGACTCAGGTCAGAGTTGATACTTTTTCCCCAAGCAAGCTAGGCACACTTTAGCAATTCCAAGTCACTACGTTAACTCTGGGGGCTGTAGAGTTTGGTTGCTCCACCCACCGCCCTTTCTTGGAGAAATGTCAAGAACCTAGATTTCCCCTGAGCAAGGGGAATTACTGAACGGAGTCCAGCCCTGCTGAGAAACTGTAAATTTCCCCTGAAGGCCATGTCTCCTGCATCCTGCTACCTGTAACCAGATTGTAGTTTGAGAGTCTAGTTCAATAGGATTGCAAAAATATAGAGCCCAGACTTAGAACCACTCTCTACATGGTGTGAACATAGCAGCTTGGAAGAAATTCTGGGCTTCCAATGTTCATACACCACTTCTGTGAAATTACACTGACTCTCATTGACTTTGTGGAGTGTTCATTATCTTAATGCAATGCTTGTGTGTGTGTGTGTGTGTGTAATATGAGACTGTAACAGTTCAAGAATTACAGCATTGCTCTGTTCTACATTTCCTAGCACACACACACACACACACACACACACACATCACAATTGGTACCAGTAAAATTAAATGAGAGAAGCTATCAGGAAGTAGATAAAGAGACATAAAATAGAGACTTTTTTTTTTTTTTTCTGGAGTGAATGAGGCCAGGCAAATGGATTTTAAAATTCTGTTTCTATGACTGCACTACATTTATAAGCTGAAGGCATCAATAGTTGACATTGCTCACGGAATACCAAGGGAAAATTCTGAAAAGGAAGTATCTATTTGCTTATTACCCAAATGTAAATTATATGTGCTCTTGAAGTATGCCCTTTATTTAATTTTAATGCATTTTAAATTTTAATATGGATTTCTCTATGTGAATCACCCTCTTTGTTTTCAATACCATTAGCACACAAAAATTGAGGAAGGGTTTCTATTTTCTGGCAATTCAAAGTATTTTATGAGGTGTAACACATAATATTGCATCTTCCATAGAAGAGGAGCTCGATGTTTGTTGAAGCAATTTCAATGTGATGTGTTAGCTATGATCTACCATGAGTAGGTAATAGCTTTCTCTATTTCCAGCTTAAAAGGATTCTTCTATTGCTATTGACATTAAAAAAAACAAAACCCTTGGTTCTCAGTAAGACTAAGGCAAAGCTGTATTAGAATATGTTGGCATCTCTCGCAAAGACTTATGCAATCAGAGTGATTCAAAGTCAATTCTTCTGAGCCAAATTATTTTCTTATCCTATAAAGATACTCTATAAGATATGAATTTTTTCCATTTGAATAAATTCAGTAATTGAAGAGCCTGTATTTGATTTAAGTTAGAGGGCTAGATAGAGTGGAAGCAAACTCTAGCTTTAAAAACAGAAAAAAGATTTGGCTCTTTATTTAAAATTAACTAATTTATTTTTGGCTGCACTGGGTCGCCTTTGCTGCACACAGAGTTTGTCTAGTTGTGGCGAGAAGGGGCCACCCTTGTTTGCAGTGCACAGGATTCTCAATGTGCTCGCTTCTCTTGTGTGGAACACAGGCTCTAGACATGGGCCCAATAGTTGTGGTGCATGGGCATAGGTGCCCTGAGGCATATGGAATCTTCCCAGATCAGGGATTGAATCCATGTCCCCCACTTTGGCAAGTGGATCTTTAACCACTGGACCACCAGGAAAGTCCTTGACTCGTGTTTTGATATATACTTTTACATTTGTAAAGGAGGAAAGATAATTATACAAATAATGGTGATGTAAGTTAGAATGTGAAAAATGTCAGACAAGAGGCCCCCCAAATTGGGCCAGAAGTTCAGAAGGCAAGGCTGAGGCAGGATGGGAGCCTTCATGGAGGAGGTGAGGAATACAGCATGAACTAAGGCAGAGTGATAGGATGGCTTATGGCCATTAGGAGGACACAGTGTGGTCTCATTTGATTAAAAAGACACACACAAAGGAGAAGGTGGAAGATCAGGACAGGTTGGAATCAGGGTGAAAAAGGTTTGAATACTTGGTATAGGCAGTAGCATCCTATTAAGCATTGAAGAATCAGATACCAGATGGGTAGAGGGGTTGCTGATTTTCTATCCCTACATGAGGCCATTGCACATGCAACCGGGAAACGATGTTAACGTTCAGGTCTGAGCTGCATAAGTTGGCTCCAACACACCAGCAGTTAAACATTAGTTGAATCTATGAAAAAAACAGGAAATTGAAAAGGGAAAATACAGAAAAAGAAGACAGACAAAAAGGCCGGGACAAAATCTATGGATTACCTGCGTTTAAGCTCAGTGAAGGTGATGTGGAACCAGATGAAGCAAGAGGAGCTAAAAATTGGGAATACAGGAGATCCAGGTAAGCAAGTGTCCTAGAAGTCAAAGGAGGAGAAAGAATAACAAGACCGCGAAATTACTGCTGAGTTTCGCAATTAGGAGAAATCTGGGGGTTTTAAGAAAACAGCTTTAGGGAACTGGTAGTCAGTACATCAGAGATTAGGAACTGAGTCAGGGGTCTATGGATTTATATTTATTAGCAAAAGTCATTGTGTCACATTTAAGTGATTCCACTATTTAAAGGAAAAACTGTATAGGGAATTATAATCAACATACCAATTAGTCCAAAAAAGCCAGGTTAAAAATTTCACAACCAAGATTTTGGCAAACTCTCCAAGACTCAGCTGGTTTGAGACGCTCCAATTACTTTTACATTCTCCTCCATTTCTCAAATTTGTCCCATTCAAAGAAAGCCTCCTGAAGATTTATTCATGAGCAATTAGGCATGATATATGAGGATTTTTTTTGTCTAATCCTACATTGAAAAGAATTTTCAAGATGACTAAATCCGGTAAGTCTGTTTAACTCTTACAAGACCCTTAGGCATTGCCCATCTTTAACCTCCTTGAATTTCTGTTACCCTCCTGAGTCTTTGCCTGCTTATCTGTCTCTTTAAAAGCTAACTGCACAGAAACCTCAACCTTCAACAACAGTTTTCCGAACACTTTGGTTCACAGAGCTGTTCAAATACATCAAGACCTCCTCAGACCCTTTACCTAGACAGCCCACAGGCTGGTTTTTACAAGCTAAGACACTTTGGAGGCTTCCCTGGTGGCTGAGTGGTAAAGAAGCAGCCTGCAATGCAGAAGACATGATTTCGATCCCTGGGACAGGAAGATCGCCTGAAGAAGGCAATGGTAACCCACTCCAATATTCTTCCCTGGAAAATTTCGTGGAGAGAGGAGCCTGGCAGACTGTGGTCCATGGGGTCACAAAAGAGTCGCGCACGACTTAGCCCCTAAACATACACGAGACCCTTTAGAGAGTGAAAGAATGGGGCTTCCCTGGTAGCTCAGCTGGTAAAGAATCAGCCTGCAATGCAGGAGACCCTGGTTCAAGTCATGGGTCAGCAAGATCCCCCAGAGAAGGGCTAGGCTACCCACTCCTGTATTCTTGGGCTTCCCTGGTGGCTCAGCTTTTAAAGAATTCTCCTGCAATGCAGGAGACCTGGGTTCCATCCCTGGATTGGGAAGATCCCCTGGAGAAGGGGAAGGCTACCCACGCCAGTATTCTGGCCTGGGGAATTCCACGGACTGAATAGTCCATTGGTTTGCAAAGAGTCAGACACAACTGAGCGAACTTCACCATTAGTAATTACACTAGGAAAGTATGCTTATTTCATCTTTACCCCATGAGAAGTTTTGCCAGATAAAATACAGGACATCTAGCTGAAATTGAATTTTGTATAGGTAAGTTTCATTGAACAACATCTTCAAGGATATGTTCTGTGCTTATGTGCTTAATCGCTCAGTCGTGTCTGCCTCTTTGCGATCCCATGGACTCTCCAGGCAAGAAGACTGGAGTGGGTTGCCACGCCCTCCTCCAGGGGATCTTCCCAACCCAGGGATTGAACCCAGGTCTCCTGCATTGCAGGTAGATTCTTTACTGTCTGAGCCACCAGGGGAGCCCTTTCAAGAATATATTCTATTTAAAATAAGCAAAACAAAGCAAGAAATATATGTAACAGTTTGAATATATATTTTTAAATGAAAAGCACAAACACAGAACATAAATATTCTGTACCCAAAGGATGAATGGGCAATTTATTTACTAAATGGGTTGGAAAGTGATGACCTCTGCACAGGGAACTTTGTTCTGTCTTTCCAAAAGTAAATAACATACTAAAATGACTTGTGACTTTCTAATCATGGATGGAAAAAATCTTCTGCTCAAGGTTATCTGTCAAGTATAACCGATACTTGGAGTCTAAACAACAGTTTTTAGTTACATAAATTTGAATTTTATATGGAGTAAGGATAATGTTTTTAGCATAAGTATGCAACATTGGATGGAATTCCATGGAATAATGGGGACATATGGGCTTCCCTGGGGCTTACTGTGTAGTTCACTCGGTAAAGCATCTGCCTGCAATATGGGAGAGACATAGGTTCAGTTCCCGGGTGGGGAAGTTCCCCTGGAGAAGGAAATGGCAACCACTCCAGTATTCTTGTCTGGAGAATCCCATGGACAGAGGAGCCTGGTAGGCTACAGTTCATGGGATCACAAGAGTTGGACACGACTTAGCCCTATCTTTCTTTCTTTCCATGGGCTTCCCTGGTGGCTCAGTGGTAAAGAACCTGCCTGCCAGTGCAGGAGACATAGGTGTGATACCTGGGTCAGGAAGATCCCCTGGAGTGGGAAATGGCAATCCACTCCAGTATTCTTGCCTGCAAGATCCCATGGAAGAGGAGGAACCTGGTGGGGTACAGTTAATGGGGTCACAGTCAGTCACGAATAAGCAACTAAACACATATGATACTAAAATTTGGGGTCTGTCTGTTTATTGGCAACCTACACCCTGCAGTGACTTACCAGCAGCAGCAGCACTCATGAACTCTTTACCCATTTACACAGGCAACACACCATCTCTGCACAGAGCAGAGCAACTTTTCTGACTGGCTGCCTAATTTGCAGGGCTTGATGTAACATGAAAACATGGGGCCTCTTTGCTCAAAAATTATTACACATTTTAAGATGGTGAGAGCAGAGATCTCTTAAATCAGTCACAGGGCTCTGCTAGGTGTGGCTTCTGGACACAGATCACAAGCCCATGAAGCTGCCCCTATTCTTGCCATTTAGTGTGCTGTGTTTTGCTGTAATGAAATCTGGATGTATTTTCTCTTAAAAAAATTTTTTATTGAATAAAAGCTTCTTTAAATTCTCTAGTACTTTAGAATCCTCAAAAGTTTCACACACATGATTTCATATAGTCCCATAATAACCCTTTCTTTTTCTCTACTCCGTTATTGCCCCTTACTCCTTTCCTCTCCTCTGGTAACCACTAGTCTGTTCCCTATATCTGTGAGTCTGCTTCTTTCCTGCTGTATTCACTTGTTGGATGTACATATAAATGATATCCACATATAAACAATATCATATAGCATTTGTTCTTACTATCTGACTTATTTCACATAACACAATGCCCTCCAAGTCCATCTACATTGCCACAAACGGCAGAATTTCATTCTTCATCATGACTTCATTCTTCATGACTGCCATATCTTTATCCGTTCGACTGTTGATAGGTCAGTTGAAGAATTAATCCTCTTTTTGTTGTTATTCAGTCACTCAGTCATGTCTGACTACTTGCGACCACATGGACTGCAGCACACTAGGCTTTCCCGTCCTTCACCATCTTCCAGAGCTTGCTCAGACTCATGTCCTTTGAGTCAGTAACACTATCCAACCATCTCGTCCTCTGTCGTCCCCTTCTCCTTCTGCCTTCAGTCTTTCCAAGCATCAAAGTCTTTTCCAATGAGTCGACTCTTCACATCACTGGCCAAAGTATTGGAGTTTCAGCTTCAGTATCAGTCCTTCCAATGAATATTCAGGACTGATTTCCTTTAGGATTGACTGGTTGGACCTTCTTGCATTCCAAGGAACTCTCAAGGGTCTTCTCCAACACCACAGTTCAAAAGCATCAATTCTTCAGCATTCAGCCTACTTAATGGTCCAACTCTCACATCCATACATGACTACTGGAAAACCATAGCTTTGACTACATGAACATTTACCAGTAAAGCAATGTCTCTGCTTTTTAACATGCTGTCTAGGTTGGTCATAGCTTTTCTTCCAAGGAGCAAGCATCTTTTAATTTCATGGCTGCAATCACCAGCTGCATTGATTTTAGAGCCCAAGAAAATAAAGTCTATCACTGTTTCCATTGTTTCTCCATCTAGTTGCCATGAAGTGATGGGACTGGATGCCATGATCTTGGTTTTTTGAATGTTGAGTTTTAAGCCAGCTTTTTCACTTTGCCCTTTCACTTTCATCAAGAGGCTCTTTAGTTCTTCTTTGCTTTCTGCCATATGGATGGTGTCATCTGCATATCTGAGGCTATTGATATTTCTCTTGGCAATCTTGATTTAGATTGTGCTTCATCCAACCCAGCATTTCACATGATGTACTTTGCATATAAGTTAAATAAGCAGAGTGACTATGTATGGCCTTGACATATTCCTTTCCCAATTTGGAACCAGTCTGTTGTTCCATGTCCATTCTAACTGTTGCTTCTTGACAAGAATATGGGTTTCTCAGGAAGCAGGTAAGGTGTTCTGGTATTCCCATCTCTTTAAGAATTTTCCACAGTTTGGTGTGATCTACATAGTCAAAGGCTTTAGCGTAGTCAATGAAGCAGAAGAAGATATTTTTCTGGAATTCTCTTGCTTTTTCTATGATCCAATGGATGCTGACAATTTGATCTCTTGTTCCTCTGCCTTTTCTAAATTCAACTTGAACATTTGGAAGTTCTCAGTTCATGTACTGTTGAAGCGTGGCTTGTAGGATTTTGAACATTACTTTGCTAGTATGTGAAAGGAGTGCAATTGTGCTGTAGTTTGAACATTCTTTGACGTTGCTGTTCTTTGGGATTGAAATGAAAACTGACCTTTTCCAGTTCTGTGACCACTGCTGAGTTTTCCAAATTTGCTGGCATACTGAGTGCAGAACTTTCACAGCATCATCTTTTAGGATTTTAAATAGCTCAGCTGGAATTCCATCACCTCCACTAGCTATATTCATTGTGATGCTTCCTTATGGCCACTTGATTTTGCACACCAAGATGTTTGGCTCTAGGTGAGTGATCACACCATCATGGTTATCTGGGTCATTGAGGTCTTTTTTGTATAGTTCTTCCATGTATTCTTGCCACCTCTTCTTAATATCTTCTGCTTCTGTTAGGTCCATGCTGTTTCTGTCCTTTATTGTGCCCATCTTTGCATGAAATATTCCCTTGGTATCTCTAATTTTCTTGAAGAGATCTCTTGTCTTTTTCATTTGTTTTCCTTTATTTCTTTGCATTGATCACAGAGGAAGCCTTTCTTATCTCTCCTTGCTATTCTTTGGAACTTTGCATTCAGATTGATGTATCTTTTCTCCTTTGCCTTTCATTTCTCTTCTTAGCTATTTGTAAGGTCTCTTCAGACAATCATTTTGCCTTTTTGCATTTACTTTCCTTGGGGATGGTTTTGATTACCACCTCTGGTACAATGTCATGGACCTCCATCCATAGTTCTTCAGGCACTCTGTCTATCAGATCTAATCCCTTGAATCTATTTGTCACTTCCACTGTATAATTGTAAGGGAGTTGATTTAGGTCATACCTGAATGGTCTAGTGGTTCTCCTTAATTTCTTCAATTTAAGCCTGAATTTTGCAATAAGGAGTTCATGATCTGAGCCACAGTCAGCTCCTGATCTTGTTTTTGCTGATGGTATTGAGCTCCTCCATTTTCAACCATAAAGAATATAATCAATCTTATTTTGGTATTGATCATCTGATGACATACATGTGTAGAGTCGTCTCTTGTGTTGTTGGAAGAGAGTGCTTGCTATGACCAGTGTGTCCTCTTGGCAACACTCTGTTAGCCTTTGCCCTGCTTCATTCTGTACTCCAAGGCCAAGCTTACCTGTTACTCCAGGTATCTCTTGACTTCCTACTTTTGCATTCTAACTCCCTATGATGAAAAGGATGTCTTTTTTTGGTGGTAGTTCTAGAAGGTCTTGTAGGTTTTCATAGAACCATTCAACTTCTCTTTCTTTGGCATTAGTGTTTGGGGCATAGACTTGGATTACTGTAATAATGAATGGTTTGCCTTGGAAATGAACAAAGAGCATTCTGTCGCTTTTGATATTGCCCCCAAGCACTGCATTTTGGACTCTTTTGTTGACTATGATGGCTACTCCTTTTCTTCTAAGGGACTCTTGCCCCCAGTAGTACGTATAATGGTCATCTGAATTAAATTCACCCATTCCAGTCCATTTTAGTTCACTGATTCCTAAGATGTTGATATTCACTCTAGCCATCTCCTGTATTTGACGACTTCCAATTTACCTTGACGCATGGACCTGACATTCCAGGTTCCATTTGAGTAATGAGATCAAATGTCAAAGATGTAGCATAAGACTATGAATGTTATGCAATATGCATTTATATATATTATGTACATAATACATATATATGTGTCATGTGTGTTCCTGGCTTTTACAGTTGGTGCATCTATGATCCTATTTGAAGTAGATGCCCGCATCGTGATGCTCTGTGCTGTCCTACTGATAATAGATGAGACTGACTTCCCCTGCCTCCCTTAATTCTCTCTCAGAAGTTCTTAGGAGTTCTGTGTGTAAGTCAGGTGTCCTCTGCATCACCTTGTTGGTGTTATACAAGTTTTTCCAAGTCCCATGAGATAGATGTGAGATCCTCCAAAGCCAGAGGTTGTCACTCTACATCCTTCTCGCTGTCACCTTGCTCCTTACTCCATGGTGTCACTGCTGCCTTTCTCCTCTGGAACTGGTGATTCTCATGCTCTGCATGATGGGGTCTTTCCCGGCAGTCTCCCACCGCAGAGTGACTTGGGTCCCAAAGACACAGTCCTTTCACCCCATCACTCAGGGGTTCCGGGATGTGGGTGCTGGGTCATTGGTGGCTGCACACAAACTGAGACTCTCTGGCATCAGGTATGAGCGTCAACAATATTCTGTTTACTTCTAAGGTCTGATTTTTTTTCTCCCTCGAGGGGAAAGGGGCAGTTTCACATACCTCAGTCTAAGATTGAACCTAAATATGATCAGAATTCAAGATCTTTCCCAGGGGATCTGGGACCCCAGGTAAGTTCAAGTACATTGGGTTTCTGCTTCTGTGATCCTCAATAATCTGTGACAGTTTTGAGCCTGTCTGCTCAGTGCATGCAAGGAACATCTAAGAGAGATGATGTTTGTTTTTCTAATTCTGCAGAGGCAGTGAAAGGAATGAATTGGTATTGGAGAAGGACAAGTGAATATCTGGGTCAAATGTTAAACTTCTGGAAACTTCTTTTTTGAATCATCTGGGTGGAACCAAGTAGATAAGGGGTCTCATTCGCCAATCCAACCACATCACAGATTTATTCAAGAATCAACTCCATCAAAGGCATTTTGTTTTCTGAAAAATGGTTTATTTATTTATTTTTTTTTTAGGGAACCCACAGTTCAATTTTATTCAGAGCAAAGAAAAGAAACTTTCAATCATACTAGAAGAAACTGGGCCATAAGTTTGGGAACTGTACTGAAACTACACATGCAATGAGGACAACATTCTGCTAATACAATTGACTGCTGCATTTGTTGACTGTTTTTCTAATATTAACAATTATAAACAAAGCAGTGCAACTAGTATTTGGAATAATCCTTACAATGTTACAGCGTTAGACACGAAATTTCACTTCTCCTCACACCACTGGTTCTCTTTGCGTACCTGGGCTTCCTCTTCCTCAGTAAAATCATTTTTGATATTGAATGTCTTTCGAATCTCCTCAGGAGTTTTCCCCTTGATCATATTAGCAACAGTCTTGCAGGTAACATCAAGCAAACCTTTGATGTCTAAGTAGTTTGCTGCCAATATAAGCTCAAAGAGTGTCCCTTGGTCAACTTTCAGAAATTCTTGATCCCAAACAGGTATATCATCTGTTCATTTTTCTTTGTTCTCATCATCCTCAGGAGGAGGAGGATCATCCTTGTGGTGGGTGCACCACTGAATGACCTTTTTCAATATTGCTGCATTAACATTTGGCAAGGGGACTGGATCATCATCTCCTTCATCATCCATTCCTAAATCTTCCAACATAGTCTTGATGGTCACAGACTGTTTTGCAATTTCAACATCAACTTCGAATATCTCTCCATCAGAACTCTGCAGCTTAATTGAAGTCATGGTATTAGGTCTCAAAGAGATAGAAGGCCAGAGGCTGAAGTGAGCAGGGAGGCGTCGTCAAACAGCAAAACCTAAAGGTGGAGAACAAGGCCAATTAAACTTTTTCAGTTCAATTCAGTCACTCAGTCATGTCCAGCTCTTTGCAACCCCATGAACCACAGCATGCCAGGCCTCTTCGTCCATCACCAACTCCTGGAGTTCACCCAAACCTACGTCCATTGAGTCAGTGATGCCATCCAACCGTCTCATCCTCTGTTTTCCCCTTCTTCTCCTGCCCTCAATCTTTCCCAGCATCAGGGTCTTTTCAAGTGAGTCAGCTCTTCGCATGAGGTGGTCAAAGTATTGGAGTTTCAGCTTCAACATCAGTCTTTCCAATGAATATTCAGAACTGATTTCCTTTAGGATGGACTGGTTGGATCTCCTTGCAGTCCAAGGGAGTCTCGAGAGTCCTCTCCAGCACCACAGTTCAAAAGCATCAAT